>NW_027223611.1:0-14762 GCF_030449975.1 Polyergus mexicanus
GCAGAAAAACGTATATCCTCAATTTCCTTAATGTCGTGCAAGAATTTTCGACTAAACTCACTTACTGACACGTAACTAAAACGTTCCGAACAAACAAAACTTGCGTATATAGCGATCTCAGCTTTGTGCGCAGAAAAACGTATATCCTCAATTTCCTTAATGTCGTGCAAGAATTTTCGACTAAACTCACTTACTGACACGTAACTAAGACGTTCCGAACGAACAAAACTTGCGTACATAGCGATCTCAGCTTTGTGCGCAGAAAAACGTATATCCTCAATTTCCTTAATGTCGTGCAAGAATTTTCGACTAAACTCACTTACTGACACGTAACTAAGACGTTCCGAACGAACAAAACTTGCGTACATAGCGATCTCAGCTTTGTGCGCAGAAAAACGTATATCCTCCATTTCCTTAATGTCGTGCAAGAATTTTCGACTAAACTCACTTACTGACACGTAACTAAGACGTACCGAACGAACAAAACTTGTGTACATAGCGATCTCAGCTTTGTGCGCAGAAAAACGTATATCCTCAATTTCCTTAATGTGGTGCAAGTATTTTCGACTAAACTCACTTACTGACACGTAACTAAGACGTTCCGAACGAACAAAACTTGCGTACATAGCGATTTTAACAATGTATGCCGTGAAGCGGTTCTTCTCGATTTCCTTGATGTTGCACAAGAATTTTAGACAAATCTCACTTAGTGACACGTAACTAAGACGTACCGAACGAACAAAACTTGCGTACATAGCGATCTCAGCTTTGTGCGCAGAAAAACGTATATCCTCAATTTCCTTAATGTCGTGCAAGAATTTTCGACTAAACTCACTTACTGACACGTAACTAAGACGTTCCGAACGAACAAAACTTGCGTACATAGCGATCTCAGCTTTGTGCGCAGAAAAACGTATATCCTCAATTTCCTTAATGTCGTGCAAGAATTTTCGACTAAACTCACTTACTGACACGTAACTAAGACGTTCCGAACGAACAAAACTTGCGTACATAGCGATCTCAGCTTTGTGCGCAGAAAAACGTATATCCTCAATTTCCTTAATGTCGTGCAAGTATTTTCGACTAAACTCACTTACTGACACGTAACTAAGACGTTCCGAACGAACAAAACTTGCGTACATAGCGATTTTAACAATGTATGCCGTGAAGCGGTTCTTCTCAATTTCCTTGATGTTGCACAAGAATTTTAGACAAATCTCACTTAGTGACACGTAACTAAGACGTTCCGAACGAACAAAACTTGCCTACATAGCGATCTCAGCTTTGTGCGCAGAAAAACGTATATCCTCAATTTCCTTAATGTCGTGCAAGAATTTTCGACTAAACTCACTTACTGACACGTAACTAAGACGTTCCGAACGAACAAAACTTGCGTACATAGCGATCTCAGCTTTGTGCGCAGAAAAACGTATATCCTCAATTTCCTTAATGTCGTGCAAGAATTTTCGACTAAACTCACTTACTGACACGTAACTAAGACGTTCCGAACGAACAAAACTTGCGTACATAGCGATCTCAGCTTTGTGCGCAGAAAAACGTATATCCTCAATTTCCTTAATGTCGTGCAAGAATTTTCGACTAAACTCACTTACTGACACGTAACTAAGACGTTCCGAACGAACAAAACTTGCGTACATAGCGATCTCAGCTTTGTGCGCAGAAAAACGTATATCCTCAATTTCCTTAATGTCGTGCAAGAATTTTCGACTAAACTCACTTACTGACACGTAACGAAGACGTTCCGAACGAACAAAACTTGCGTACATAGCGATCTCAGCTTTGTGCGCAGAAAAACGTATATCCTCAATTTCCTTAATGTGGTGCAAGTATTTTCGACTAAACTCACTTACTGACACGTAACTAAGTCGTTCCGAACGAACAAAACTTGCGTACATAGCGATTTTAACAATGTATGCCGTGCAGCGGTTCTTCTCAATTTCCTTGACGTTGCACAAGAATTTTAGACAAATCTCACTTAGTGACACGTAACTAAGACGTTCCGAACGAACAAAACTTGCGTACATAGCGATCTCAGCTTTGTGCGCAGAAAAACGTATATCCTCAATTTCCTTAATGTCGTGCAAAAATTTTCGACTAAACTCACTTACTGACACGTAACTAAGACGTTCCGAACGAACAAAACTTGCGTACATAGCGATCTCAGCTTTGTGCGCAGAAAAACGTATATCCTCAATTTCCTTAATGTCGTGCAAGAATTTTCGACTAAACTCACTTACTGACACGTAACTAAGACGTTCCGAACGAACAAAACTTGCGTACATAGCGATCTCAGCTTTGTGCGCAGAAAAACGTATATCCTCAATTTCCTTAATGTCGTGCAAGAATTTTCGACTAAACTCACTTACTGACACGTAACTAAGACGTACCGAACGAACAAAACTTGCGTACATAGCGATCTCAGCTTTGTGCGCAGAAAAACGTATATCCTCAATTTCCTTAATGTCGTGCAAGAATTTTCGACTAAACTCACTTACTGACACGTAACTAAGACGTTCCGAACGAACAAAACTTGCGTACATAGCGATCTCAGCTTTGTGCGCAGAAAAACGTATATCCTCAATTTCCTTAATGTCGTGCAAGAATTTTCGACTAAACTCACTTACTGACACGTAACTAAGACGTACCGAACGAACAAAACTTGCGTACATAGCGATCTCAGCTTTGTGCGCAGAAAAACGTATATCCTCAATTTCCTTAATGTCGTGCAAGAATTTTCGACTAAACTCACTTACTGACACGTAACTAAGACGTTCCGAACGAACAAAACTTGCGTACATAGCGATCTCAGCTTTGTGCGCAGAAAAACGTATATCCTCAATTTCCTTAATGTCGTGCAAGTATTTTCGACTAAACTCACTTACTGACACGTAACTAAGACGTTCCGAACTAACAAAACTTGCGTACATAGCGATTTTAACAATGTATGCCGTGAAGCGGTTCTTCTCAATTTCCTTGATGTTGCACAAGAATTTTAGACAAATCTCACTTAGTGACACGTAACTAAGACGTTCCGAACGAACAAAACTTGCGTACATAGCGATCTCAGCTTTGTGCGCAAAAAAACGTATATCCTCAATTTCCTTAATGTCGTGCAAGTATTTTCGACTAAACACACTTACTGACTCGTAACTAAGACGTTCCGAACGAACAAAACTTGCGTACATAGCGATCTCAGCTTTGTGCGCAGAAAAACGTATATCCTCAATTTCCTTAATGTCGTGCAAGTATTTTCGACTAAACTCACTTACTGACACGTAACTAAGACGTTACGAACGAACAAAACTTGCGTACATAGCGATTTTAACAATGTATGCCGTGAAGCGGTTCTTCTCAATTTCCTTGACGTTGCACAAGAATTTTAGACAAATCTCACTTAGTGACACGTAACTAAGACATTCCGAACGAACAAAACTTGCGTACATAGCGATCTCAGCTTTGTGCGCAGAAAAACGTATATCCTCAATTTCCTTAATGTCGAGCAAGAATTTTCGACTAAACTCACTTACTGACACGTAACTAAGACGTTCCGAACGAACAAAACTAGCGTACATAGCGATCTCAGCTTTGTGCGCAGAAAAACGTATATCCTCAATTTCCTTAATGTCGTGCAAGAATTTTCGACTAAACTCACTTACTGACACGTAACTAAGACGTACCGAACGAACAAAACTTGCGTACATAGCGATCTCAGCTTTGTGCGCAGAAAAACGTATATCCTCAATTTCCTTAATGTCGTGCAAGAATTTTCGACTAAACTCACTTACTGACACGTAACTAAGACGTTCCGAACGAACAAAACTTGCGTACATAGCGATCTCAGCTTTGTGCGCAGAAAAACGTATATCCTCAATTTCCTTAATGTCGTGCAAGTATTTTCGACTAAACTCACTTACTGACACGTAACTAAGACGTTCCGAACTAACAAAACTTGCGTACATAGCGATTTTAACAATGTATGCCGTGAAGCGGTTCTTCTCAATTTCCTTGATGTTGCACAAGAATTTTAGACAAATCTCACTTAGTGACACGTAACTAAGACGTTCCGAACGAACAAAACTTGCGTACATAGCGATCTCAGCTTTGTGCGCAAAAAAACGTATATCCTCAATTTCCTTAATGTCGTGCAAGAATTTTCGACTAAACTCACTTACTGACACGTAACTAAGACGTTCCGAACGAACAAAACTTGCGTACATAGCGATCTCAGCTTTGTGCGCAGAAAAACGTATATCCTCAATTTCCTTAATGTCGTGCAAGTATTTTCGACTAAACACACTTACTGACACGTAACTAAGACGTTCCGAACGAACAAAACTTGCGTACATAGCGATCTCAGCTTTGTGCGCAGAAAAACGTATATCCTCAATTTCCTTAATGTCGTGCAAGTATTTTCGACTAAACTCACTTACTGACACGTAACTAAGACGTTCCGAACGAACAAAACTTGCGTACATAGCGATTCTAACAATGTATGCCGTGAAGCTGTTCTTCTCAATTTCCTTGATGTTGCACAAGAATTTTAGACAAATCTCACTTAGTGACACGTAACTAAGACGTTCCGAACGAACAAAACTTGCCTACATAGCGATCTCAGCTTTGTGCGCAGAAAAACGTATATCCTCAATTTCCTTAATATCGTGCAAGAATTTTCGACTAAACTCACTTACTGACACGTAACTAAGACGTACCGAACGAACAAAACTTGCGTACATAGCGATCTCAGCTTTGTGCGCAGAAAAACGTATATCCTCAATTTCCTTAATGTCGTGCAAGAATTTTCGAATAAACTCACTTACTGACACGTAACTAAGACGTACCGAACGAACAAAACTTGCGTACATAGCGATCTCAGCTTTGTGCGCAGAAAAACGTATATCCTCAATTTCCTTAATGTCGTGCAAGAATTTTCGACTAAACTCACTTACTGACACGTAACTAAGACGTTCCGAACGAACAAAACTTGCGAACATAGCGATCTCAGCTTTGTGCGCAGAAAAGCGTATATCCTCAATTTCCTTAATGTCGTGCAAGTATTTTCGACTAAACTCACTTACTGACACGTAACTAAGACGTTCCGAACTAACAAAACTTGCGTACATAGCGATTTTAACAATGTATGCCGTGAAGCGGTTCTTCTCAATTTCCTTGATGTTGCACAAGAATTTTAGACAAATCTCACTTAGTGACACGTAACTAAGACGTTCCGAACGAACAAAACTTGCGTACATAGCGATCTCAGCTTTGTGCGCAAAAAAACGTATATCCTCAATTTCCTTAATGTCGTGCAAGAATTTTCGACTAAACTCACTTACTGACACGTAACTAAGACGTTCCGAACGAACAAAACTTGCGTACATAGCGATCTCAGCTTTGTGCGCAGAAAAACGTATATCCTCAATTTCCTTAATGTCGGGCAAGTATTTTCGACTAAACTCACTTACTGACACGTAACTAAGACGTTCCGAACGAACAAAACTTGCGTACATAGCGATTTTAACAATGTATGCCGTGAAGCGGTTCTTCTCAATTTCCTTTATGTTGCACAAGAATTTTAGACAAATCTCACTTACTGACACGTAACTAAGACGTTCCGAACGAACAAAACTTGCGTACATAGCGATTTTAACAATGTATGCCGTGAAGCGGTTCTTCTCGATTTCCTTGATGTTGCACAAGAATTTTAGACAAATCTCACTTAGTGACACGTAACTAAGACGTACCGAACGAACAAAACTTGCGTACATAGCGATCTCAGCTTTGTACGCAGAAAAACGTATATCCTCAATTTCCTTAATGTCGTGCAAGAATTTTCGACTAAACTCACTTACTAACACGTAACTAAGACGTTCCGAACGAACAAAACTTGCGTACATAGCGATCTCAGCTTTGTGCGCAGAAAAACGTATATCCTCAATTTCCTTAATGTCGTGCAAGAATTTTCGACTAAACTCACTTACTGACACGTAACTAAGACGTTCCGAACGAACAAAACTTGCGTACATAGCGATCTCAGCTTTGTGCGCAGAAAAACGTATATCCTCAATTTCCTTAATGTCGTGCAAGTATTTTCGACTAAACTCACTTACTGACACGTAACTAAGACGTTCCGAACGAACAAAACTTGCGTACATAGCGATTTTAACAATGTATGCCGTGAAGCGGTTCTTCTCAATTTCCTTGATGTTGCACAAGAATTTTAGATAAATCTCACTTAGTGACACGTAACTAAGACGTTCCGAACGATCAAAACTTGCCTACATAGCGATCTCAGCTTTGTGCGCAGAAAAACGTATATCCTCAATTTCCTTAATGTCGTGCAAGAATTTTCGACTAAACTCACTTACTGACACGTAACTAAGACGTACCGAACGAACAAAACTTGCGTACATAGCGATCTCAGCTTTGTGCGCAGAAAAACGTATATCCTCAATTTCCTTAATGTCGTGCAAGAATTTTCGACTAAACTCACTTACTGACACGTAACTAAGACGTTCCGAACGAACAAAACTTGCGTACATAGCGATTTTAACAATGTATGCCGTGAAGCGGTTCTTCTCAATTTCCTTGATGTTGCACAAGGATTTTAGACAAATCTCACTTACTGACACGTAACTAAGACGTTCCGAACGAACAAAACTTGCGTACATAGCGATCTCAGCTTTGTGCGCAGAAAAACGTATATCCTCAATTTCCTTAATGTCGTGCAAGAATTTTCGACTAAACTCAGTTACTGTCACGTAACTACGACGTTCCGAACGAACAAAACTTGCGTACATAGCGATCTCAGCTTTGTGCGCAGAAAAACGTATATCCTCAATTTCCTTAATGTCGTGCAAGAATTTTCGACTAAACTCACTTACTGACACGTAACTAAGACGTTCCGAACGAACAAAACTTGCGTACATAGCGATTTTAACAATGTATGCCGTGAAGCGGTTCTTCTCAATTTCCTTGATGTTGCACAAGGATTTTAGACAAATCTCACTTACTGACACGTAACTAAGACGTTTCGAACGAACAAAACTTGCGTACATAGCGATCTCAGCTTTGTGCGCAGAAAAACGTATATCCTCAATTTCCTTGATGTTACACAAGGATTTTAGACAAATCTCACTTACTGACACGTAACTAAGACATTCCGAACGACCAAAACTTGCGTACATAGCGATTTAACAATGTATGCCGTGAAGCGGTTCTTCTCAATTTCCTTGATGTTGCACAAGAATTTTAGACAAATCTCACTTAGTGACACGTAACTAAGACGTTGCGAACGAACAAAACTTGCGTACATAGCGATCTCAGCTTTGTGCGCAGAAAAACGTATATCCTCAATTTCCTTAATGTCGTGCAAGAATTTTCGACTAAACTCACTTACTGACACGTAACTAAGACGTTGCGAACGAACAAAACTTGCGTACATAGCGATCTCAGCTTTGTGCGCAGAAAAACGTATATCCTCAATTTCCTTAATGTCGTGCAAGAATTTTCGACTAAACTCACTTACTGACACGTAACTAAGACGTTCCGAACGAACAAAACTTGCGTACATAGCGATTTTAACAATGTATGCCGTGAAGCGGATCTTCTCAATTTCCTTGATGTTGCACAAAGATTTTAGACAAATCTCACTTACTGACACGTAACAAAGAAATTCCGAACGACCGAAACTTGCGTACATAGCGATTTTAACAATGTATGCCGTGAAGCGGTTCTTCTCAATTTCCTTGATGTTGCACAAGAATTTTAGACAAATCTCACTTAGTGACACGTAACTAAGACGTTCCGAACGAACAAAACTTGCGTACATAGCGATCTCAGCTTTGTGCGCAGAAAAACGTATATCCTCAATTTCTTTAATGTCGTGCAAGTATTTTCGACTAAACTCACTTACTGACACGTAACTAAGACATTCCGAACGACCAAAACTTGCGTACATAGCGATTTTAACAATGTATGCCGTGAAGCGGTTCTTCTCAATTTCCTTGATGTTGCACAAGAATTTTAGACAAATCTCACTTAGTGACACGTAACTAAGACGTTGCGAACGAACAAAACTTGCGTACATAGCGATCTCAGCTTTGTGCGCAGAAAAACGTATATCCTCAATTTCCTTAATGTCGTGCAAGAATTTTCGACTAAACTCACTTACTGACACGTAACTAAGACGTTCCGAACGAACAAAACTTGCGTACATAGCGATCTCAGCTTTGTGCGCAGAAAAACGTATATCCTCAATTTCCTTAATGTGGTGCAAGTATTTTCGACTAAACTCACTTACTGACACGTAACTAAGACGTTCCGAACGAACAAAACTTGCGTACATAGCGATCTCAGCTTTGTGCGCAGAAAAACGTATATCCTCAATTTCCTTAATGTTGTGCAAGAATTTTCGACTAAACTCACTTACTGACACGTAACTAAGACGTACCGAACGAACAAAACTTGCGTACATAGCGATCTCAGCTTTGTGCGCAGAAAAACGTATATCCTCAATTTTCTTAATGTCGTGCAAGAATTTTCGACTAAACTCACTTACTGACACGTAACTAAGACGTTCCGAACGAACAAAACTTGCGTACATAGCGATTTTAACAATGTATGCCGTGAAGCGGTTCTTCTCAATTTACTTGATGTTGCACAAGGATTTTAGACAAATCTCACTTACTGACACGTAACAAAGACATTCCGAACGACCAAAACTTGCGTACATAGCGATTTTAACAATGTATGCCGTGAAGCGGTTCTTCTCCATTTCCTTGATGTTGCACAAGAATTTTAGACAAATCTCACTTAGTGACACGTAACTAAGACGTTCCGAACGAACAAAACTTGCGTACATAGCGATCTCAGCTTTGTGCGCAGAAAAACGTATATCCTCAATTTCCTTAATGTCGTGCAAGAATTTTCGACTAAACTCACTTACTGACACGTAACTAAGACGTTGCGAACGAACAAAACTTGCGTACATAGCGATCTCAGCTTTGTGCGCAGAAAAACGTATATCCTCAATTTCCTTAATGTCGTGCAAGAATTTTCGACTAAACTCACTTACTGACACGTAACTAAGACGTTCCGAACGAACAAAACTTGCGTACATAGCGATCTCAGCTTTGTGCGCAGAAAAACGTATAACCTCAATTTCCTTAATGTCGTGCAAGAATTTTCGACTAAACTCACTTACTGTCACGTAACTAAGACGTTCCGAACGAACAAAACTTGCGTACATAGCGATCTCAGCTTTGTGCGCAGAAAAACGTATATCCTCAATTTCCTTAATGTCGTGCAAGAATTTTCGACTAAACTCACTTACTGACACGTAACTAAGACGTTCCGAACGAACAAAACTTGCGTACATAGCGATTTTAACAATGTATGCCGTGAAGCGGATCTTCTCAATTTCCTTGATGTTGCACAAAGATTTTAGACAAATCTCACTTACTGACACGTAACAAAGACATTCCGAACGACCGAAACTTGCGTACATAGCGATTTTAACAATGTATGCCGTGAGACGGTTCTTCTCAATTTCCTTGATGTTGCACAAGAATTTTAGACAAATCTCACTTAGTGACACGTAACTAAGACGTTCCGAACGAACAAAACTTGCGAACATAGCGATCTCAGCTTTGTGCGCAGAAAAACGTATATCCTCAATTTCCTTAATGTCGTGCAAGAATTTTCGACTAAACTCACTTACTGACACGTAACTAAGACGTTCCGAACGAACAAAACTTGCGTACATAGCGATTTTAACAATGTATGCCGTGAAGCGGATCTTCTCAATTTCCTTGATGTTGCACAAAGATTTTAGACAAATCTCACTTACTGACACGTAACAAAGAAATTCCGAACGACCGAAACTTGCGTACATAGCGATTTTAACAATGTATGCCGTGAAGCGGTTCTTCTCAATTTCCTTGATGTTGCACAAGAATTTTAGACAAATCTCACTTAGTGACACGTAACTAAGACGTTCCGAACGAACAAAACTTGCGTACATAGCGATCTCAGCTTTGTGCGCAGAAAAACGTATAACCTCAATTTCCTTAATGTCGTGCAAGTATTTTCGACTAAACTCACTTACTGACACGTAACTAAGACATTCCGAACGACCAAAACTTGCGTACATAGCGATTTAACAATGTATGCCGTGAAGCGGTTCTTCTCAATTTCCTTGATGTTGCACAAGAATTTTAGACAAATCTCACTTAGTGACACGTAACTAAGACGTTGCGAACGAACAAAACTTGCGTACATAGCGATCTCAGCTTTGTGCGCAGAAAAACGTATATCCTCAATTTCCTTAATGTCGTGCAAGAATTTTCGACTAAACTCACTTACTGACACGTAACTAAGACGTTGCGAACGAACAAAACTTGCGTACATAGCGATCTCAGCTTTGTGCGCAGAAAAACGTATATCCTCAATTTCCTTAATGTCGTGCAAGAATTTTCGACTAAACTCACTTACTGACACGTAACTAAGACGTTCCGAACGAACAAAACTTGCGTACATAGCGATTTTAACAATGTATGCCGTGAAGCGGATCTTCTCAATTTCCTTGATGTTGCACAAAGATTTTAGACAAATCTCACTTACTGACACGTAACAAAGAAATTCCGAACGACCGAAACTTGCGTACATAGCGATTTTAACAATGTATGCCGTGAAGCGGTTCTTCTCAATTTCCTTGATGTTGCACAAGAATTTTAGACAAATCTCACTTAGTGACACGTAACTAAGACGTTCCGAACGAACAAAACTTGCGTACATAGCGATCTCAGCTTTGTGCGCAGAAAAACGTATATCCTCAATTTCTTTAATGTCGTGCAAGTATTTTCGACTAAACTCACTTACTGACACGTAACTAAGACATTCCGAACGACCAAAACTTGCGTACATAGCGATTTTAACAATGTATGCCGTGAAGCGGTTCTTCTCAATTTCCTTGATGTTGCACAAGAATTTTAGACAAATCTCACTTAGTGACACGTAACTAAGACGTTGCGAACGAACAAAACTTGCGTACATAGCGATCTCAGCTTTGTGCGCAGAAAAACGTATATCCTCAATTTCCTTAATGTCGTGCAAGAATTTTCGACTAAACTCACTTACTGACACGTAACTAAGACGTTCCGAACGAACAAAACTTGCGTACATAGCGATCTCAGCTTTGTGCGCAGAAAAACGTATATCCTCAATTTCCTTAATGTGGTGCAAGTATTTTCGACTAAACTCACTTACTGACACGTAACTAAGACGTTCCGAACGAACAAAACTTGCGTACATAGCGATCTCAGCTTTGTGCGCAGAAAAACGTATATCCTCAATTTCCTTAATGTTGTGCAAGAATTTTCGACTAAACTCACTTACTGACACGTAACTAAGACGTACCGAACGAACAAAACTTGCGTACATAGCGATCTCAGCTTTGTGCGCAGAAAAACGTATATCCTCAATTTTCTTAATGTCGTGCAAGAATTTTCGACTAAACTCACTTACTGACACGTAACTAAGACGTTCCGAACGAACAAAACTTGCGTACATAGCGATTTTAACAATGTATGCCGTGAAGCGGTTCTTCTCAATTTACTTGATGTTGCACAAGGATTTTAGACAAATCTCACTTACTGACACGTAACAAAGACATTCCGAACGACCAAAACTTGCGTACATAGCGATTTTAACAATGTATGCCGTGAAGCGGTTCTTCTCCATTTCCTTGATGTTGCACAAGAATTTTAGACAAATCTCACTTAGTGACACGTAACTAAGACGTTCCGAACGAACAAAACTTGCGTACATAGCGATCTCAGCTTTGTGCGCAGAAAAACGTATATCCTCAATTTCCTTAATGTCGTGCAAGAATTTTCGACTAAACTCACTTACTGACACGTAACTAAGACGTTGCGAACGAACAAAACTTGCGTACATAGCGATCTCAGCTTTGTGCGCAGAAAAACGTATATCCTCAATTTCCTTAATGTCGTGCAAGAATTTTCGACTAAACTCACTTACTGACACGTAACTAAGACGTTCCGAACGAACAAAACTTGCGTACATAGCGATCTCAGCTTTGTGCGCAGAAAAACGTATAACCTCAATTTCCTTAATGTCGTGCAAGAATTTTCGACTAAACTCACTTACTGTCACGTAACTAAGACGTTCCGAACGAACAAAACTTGCGTACATAGCGATCTCAGCTTTGTGCGCAGAAAAACGTATATCCTCAATTTCCTTAATGTCGTGCAAGAATTTTCGACTAAACTCACTTACTGACACGTAACTAAGACGTTCCGAACGAACAAAACTTGCGTACATAGCGATTTTAACAATGTATGCCGTGAAGCGGATCTTCTCAATTTCCTTGATGTTGCACAAAGATTTTAGACAAATCTCACTTACTGACACGTAACAAAGACATTCCGAACGACCGAAACTTGCGTACATAGCGATTTTAACAATGTATGCCGTGAGACGGTTCTTCTCAATTTCCTTGATGTTGCACAAGAATTTTAGACAAATCTCACTTAGTGACACGTAACTAAGACGTTCCGAACGAACAAAACTTGCGAACATAGCGATCTCAGCTTTGTGCGCAGAAAAACGTATATCCTCAATTTCCTTAATGTCGTGCAAGAATTTTCGACTAAACTCACTTACTGACACGTAACTAAGACGTTCCGAACGAGCAAAACTTGCGTACATAGCGATTTTAACAATGTATGCCGTGAAGCGGATCTTCTCAATTTCCTTGATGTTGCACAAAGATTTTAGACAAATCTCACTTACTGACACGTAACAAAGAAATTCCGAACGACCGAAACTTGCGTACATAGCGATTTTAACAATGTATGCCGTGAAGCGGTTCTTCTCAATTTCCTTGATGTTGCACAAGAATTTTAGACAAATCTCACTTAGTGACACGTAACTAAGACGTTCCGAACGAACAAAACTTGCGTACATAGCGATCTCAGCTTTGTGCGCAGAAAAACGTATAACCTCAATTTCCTTAATGTCGTGCAAGTATTTTCGACTAAACTCACTTACTGACACGTAACTAAGACATTCCGAACGACCAAAACTTGCGTACATAGCGATTTTAACAATGTATGCCGTGAAGCGGTTCTTCTCAATTTCCTTGATGTTGCACAAGAATTTTAGACAAATCTCACTTAGTGACACGTAACTAAGACGTTGCGAACGAACAAAACTTGCGTACATAGCGATCTCAGCTTTGTGCGCAGAAAAACGTATATCCTCAATTTCCTTAATGTCGTGCAAGAATTTTCGACTAAACTCACTTACTGACACGTAACTAAGACGTTCCGAACGAACAAAACTTGCGTACATAGCGATCTCAGCTTTGTGCGCAGAAAAACGTATATCCTCAATTTCCTTAATGTGGTGCAAGTATTTTCGACTAAACTCACTTACTGACACGTAACTAAGACGTTCCGAACGAACAAAACTTGCGTACATAGCGATCTCAGCTTTGTGCGCAGAAAAACGTATATCCTCAATTTCCTTAATGTTGTGCAAGAATTTTCGACTAAACTCACTTACTGACACGTAACTAAGACGTACCGAACGAACAAAACTTGCGTACATAGCGATCTCAGCTTTGTGCGCAGAAAAACGTATATCCTCAATTTTCTTAATGTCGTGCAAGAATTTTCGACTAAACTCACTTACTGACACGTAACTAAGACGTTCCGAACGAACAAAACTTGCGTACATAGCGATTTTAACAATGTATGCCGTGAAGCGGTTCTTCTCAATTTACTTGATGTTGCACAAGGATTTTAGACAAATCTCACTTACTGACACGTAACAAAGACATTCCGAACGACCAAAACTTGCGTACATAGCGATTTTAACAATGTATGCCGTGAAGCGGTTCTTCTCCATTTCCTTGATGTTGCACAAGAATTTTAGACAAATCTCACTTAGTGACACGTAACTAAGACGTTCCGAACGAACAAAACTTGCGTACATAGCGATCTCAGCTTTGTGCGCAGAAAAACGTATATCCTCAATTTCCTTAATGTCGTGCAAGAATTTTCGACTAAACTCACTTACTGACATGTAACTAAGACGTTCCGAACGAACAAAACTTGCGTACATAGCGATCTCAGCTTTGTGCGCAGAAAAACGTATATCCTCAATTTCGTTAATGTGGTGCAAGTATTTTCGACTAAACTCACTTACTGACTCGTAACTAAGACGTTCCGAACGAACAAAACTTGCGTACATAGCGATTTTAACAATGTATGCCGTGAAGCGGTTCTTCTCAATTTCCTTGATGTTGCACAAGAATTTTAGACAAATCTCACTTAGTGACACGTAACTAAGACGTTCCGAACGAACAAAACTTGCCTACATAGCGATCTCAGCTTTGTGCGCAGAAAAACGTATATCCTCAATTTCCTTAATGTCGTGCAAGAATTTTCGACTAAACTCACTTACTGACACGTAACTAAGACGTTCCGAACGAACAAAACTTGCGTACATAGCGATCTCAGCTTTGTGCGCAGAAAAACGTATATCCTCAATTTCCTTAATGTCGTGCAAGAATTTTCGACTAAACTCACTTACTGACACGTAACTAAGACGTTCCGAACGAACAAAACTTGCGTACATAGCGATTTTAACAATGTATGCCGTGAAGCGGTTCTTCTCAATTTCCTTGATGTTGCACAAGAATTTTAGACAAATCT
>NW_027223612.1:0-14709 GCF_030449975.1 Polyergus mexicanus
AGTGGGGTGGGACGCTCCGTCGACATCAAATTCCTTTCTTATGTGTTATCATTCACACGACGACATCCGCGCAGTAAAGTAGCAGTGCGAAACGTTCAAATCATCGTCAAATTCCTTTCTTAAACGAGATCGTGACAAGTATCAAGGAAAATAATTTGATCGCTCCCTTTGCTCGAAGTAATCGGTGAATTGCCGACTTGTCGACTCGAAGTGTGATTCTCACGTGAAGCAAGGTTCCATCGTGCCGAAATTCGAAAGTGCGGGAGTGTCGTTCAAAGTATCGCGCGTACAAGTGCGGAAGTAATCTTTTAATAAAAGTGCGGGAGTGCCGTTTAAGTATCGCGTGTATAAATCAACCTAACAATCAGAGGAGGAGGAGGCCTTGAAGAGGCATCGGGCATCGGTGGAGCAATCCTGTGGTAGGTAAATTGTTATTTGTATATTAATTACTTATTAATTGCATAGGTGCAATTTAAATTAAGCAATTAATCGCGTAATTTGATTCTTTATTTGTATGATTGAAACAATAGAAAATTAAAGAAACAGATTTTTGTATGTAAGCTATAATCTTGTAAAATTTTATACTTTTAGATTATAACTTTTATATATATGAAATTATTAGAGTTATGAGTAGTGTTTCTTTCTTTT
The DNA here is from genome assembly GCF_030449975.1 of Polyergus mexicanus. Taxonomy (NCBI): domain Eukaryota; kingdom Metazoa; phylum Arthropoda; class Insecta; order Hymenoptera; family Formicidae; genus Polyergus; species Polyergus mexicanus. The sequence continues at coordinate 649 of NW_027223612.1, forward strand.
TTTCAAAATTTATAAAATTATTTTATTAATCGATCTGTTTATTATTATATGCATTGAATATAAAATTCAATGCGTACAATAAATTTTTAAAAATATTAATTACTTTAAGCGTTGCTATAATCTGGATTTTTTATTTCTATGCTACAGATCAATGTAACAACCTCTTAACAACCTGAGAGGAGGAGGAGGTCTAGGAAAGGCATCCTGCGCCAGCGGAGCAACCCTATGGTGAGTATTTATTATTTGTATATTAGTTGTTGAAAACCGCGTACGCGCATTAATTACATCTTTTTATTTGAATAAATTAAAGAAAAAAAAATTAAAAAGAAAGACTTTTACATAAATTCTATAAAAATTTCTATATGAAGAATAATTTTTTTATGATCTATAAAGAGCTTCTTACAATTAGCATTGTATGCGTCGAATATAAAATATTCCGTATGAAATATTAATTATATTGTAAATGCTGCTATAATTTGAGTTTTATATTTGTATGTTACAGACAACAGCCTCAAGACCAACAACTCCGCTGTTGCGCATCGGTGCCGGTGAGTGATGAACTTAATTTTATTTTGAGGTAACGGATTCGTAGATATTGTAGATATAAATATAGATTATAGATTAAAAATAGATCCGTTGCCTTAAAAAGGATGGGCTAGAAGAGATATATAGATTAAATTATATAATTTTTAATAGATTTTTTAATATGTATTGAAACATATTAAAGTATTAATTTATAATATTATAATTTCTCTACAATAAAATTGTTCATTATTAGTATTAAAGCGTGTAATGTAATATTCTTGAGAAGTTATTGCGTGAAATAAAATATAATCAGAAATTTATACCATGACTGGCTGCAGTGGGCAGTATACGCGCTTTTAGGTTCGTATATACTTTTTGATTATTATGATTAAAATGACATCAAATACAATATAATTTGAATAATTTTTATTTATTGTTAAATAAGAAAAAAAAATTTTTATCTGATTTTTACGTTTGTATCTAACTGAAGTTTATTCGAATAATGTTGCGTTTGTCATTTCATTCGCAAAAATTTTATTAATAAATTAAAATTATTTCAAAAATATAAGAAATATATTTAGTTTAAAAATATAGGAAATATAAAAGTTTTATAAAAATTTTTATATATTAAATAAGAGCACTTTGTTTGACATTATAATAAATTTATATAAAATAGTTTTTAATGTGTATCGGTGCGCACTAATGCATCCAAATAATGAATTCATAAATATAAAAATTAATTATCAATTAGAAAAAGCATCTTATAAAAAATTGCAAGCTTCTCTCTGCTTACAATAATTTTAGCACCTATTATGAGAATAATTACGATTTAAAAAATTTGAATATGGCCTTTTCTGGTTCGCGACAAAGCGAGCAATTCACAGTTTATCGTTCCCGCTTTCGCGAAACGTATTTCGTTGCATCTAGTTGTGTTGCTCGCAATGAGCTTTGAATTTTCGATTGCAAAGCTAAAGAAGATTGGGAATTTCAGGTAATTTCTCTACAATAAAGTTATTCATTATTAGTATTAAAGCGTGTAATGTAATATTGTTGAAAAGTTGTTGCGGGAAAGAAAATATAATCAGAAATTTATATCGCGCTATGACTGGCTTCAGTGGACGGTATACGCGTTTTTATGTTCGTATATATTTTTTGAGATCGCATCGTCTTTTCTCAGAAAGATCCAAAATTGATACAAGACATAAAATATGGTTTTCGGCCTTGGCGGCGTAAACATGAGCACGCTATTATTGTTAACGTATTATGGCCTATCAATCGCACGGCGACACTCGAACAGTAAGGTAGTAAAGCGCGAGACACTCCGTCAAATTCTCTTTCTAAACGAAATCGCGATAAATATCGGGAAATAATTTGATACGATACATATAAATTATCTTTTACATATTTTAAATAATTATACCGCAACAATAAATTTCGAGGCACGTATTTCGCGTGATGTGTATTTGCGTTACATTTAATCCAGAGTTGAAATGATAGATATCAAAATTGTAAATGTAAATTGTTTTGTCGCGATGTTTCTTTCCCTTTATAAATAATAATTATTTCTCTAAAAATAATTAAGATTAAATTATATTTCGTCCGTTCTGCTTTTTCATTTAACTTTTCGACGATTTAAATATGATTCGGATTGAAAACGTATAAAAAAATAGTCGAATCGAAGGTCCGAATAATTAAAATGACGATAAGTTTCGAGACATATTAATTTATTAAATAATTGATCTATAATTTAAAATATTTGTATAGTTTAATATTCCGCTTGTTCATAATACGAAAAATATATTTTCGGTTGCGAATTATCAATAACATGATATTCGGCTTTGGCGGCATAAATATTAGCGCGCTATTATTAAGGTATTACTACTTATGGTTAATCATTGTCACGGCGACACTCGAACAGTAAGGTAGTAAAGCGCGAGACATTATCAAATTCCTTTTCTAAACGAGGTCGCAACAAGTATCGGAAAATAATTTAATTCGATAAATAAAATTAATTATCTTTTATCTTGTATAGCCTAAATCCTAAATAATACATAATTATATCGCAACGATAAATTTCGAGGCGCGTATTTCGCGTCAACATAATTTAATTTGATAAATAAAAATAATTATCTTATATTTTATATATCTTAAATAATACATAATTATATCGCAACGATAAATTTCGAGGCGCGTATTTCGCGTGAAAATAATTTAATTCGATAAATAAAATTAATTATCTTTTATTTTATATATCTTAAATAATACATAATTATATCGCAACGATAAATTTCGAGGCGCGTATTTCGCGTGATATACATTTAATCAAGAGTCGAAGTGACAGGAATCAAAATTGTAATTTATTGTTTTGTCATAATCTATTTCTTCCTTTGTAAGCAATAATTATGTCTTTAAAAATATTTCAAATTTAATAATATTTTGTCCGATACTTTATCGTTTAACTTTTCGACGATTTAAATATGATTCGGATCGAGAACGCGCGATAAAATAGTCGAATTGCATCCGTCCGAATAATTAACGATAAACTCCGTGATATATTAATTGCTTGCTAAATAAATAATATATAATTTAAAACGCTTGTATAATTTAATATCCCGTTTGTATATACGTCATATAGTGCGCAAAATATTTTCGGCTGCGAATTATCAATAACATGATATTTAGCCTTGGTGGCGTAAACATTAGCGCGCTATTATTAACATGTTACGGCTTACGATCTTGTTATCATTTATACAAGGATGCTCGAGCAGTAAAGTATTGGTATAAGACGCTCCGTCGAATTCTTTTTCTAAACGCGACCGCGACAAATATCGGGAAATAATTTAATATAATAAATAATTATTTATCTTTTACATATCTTAAATAATACGTAATTATATCTCAACGATAAATCTCGAGACACGTATTTCGCGCGTGACGTATACACATATAATCAAGAGTCGAAGTGACAGAAATCAAAATTGTAAATTATCGTTTTGTCACGATTTTTTTCTCTTTTTATAAACAATAATTACTTCTTTAAAAATATTTCAAATTTAATAATATTTTGTCCGATACTTTAGACTAATCTCTCAATTATAAAATATATTTTTCCTCTCTCTTAAGTTATATATTATATTAGAAAATTATATATTGTATAAAATAACCCTCCATGGGTACACCTTGACGTGGTGGAGTGGCTTCAGTACCTGGACGGTATGCCTTAAGGTCTTAACCGTCCTCAAGGTTTACTGTGAAGGGGAAACCAAGTACCCAGCGTCGTCGTTGCTGTCATCGTGCCGCGGGCGGCCCGCCGTATCGTTGGTGCTGTCATCGCGCCGCGGATGGCTTGTCGCGTCGTCGGCACCGTCATCGTGTCGCGGACGGCTTTCGCGTCTTTCGCGTCGCGTGTCCGTACAGCATTGCCACGAGTCGCACAATGGCTCATATGTGGCACGCGCATTTGTGCGTTGAACGCACATTAGTGCGTCGTCGTTGCCGTCATCGTGCCGTACGAGCAACGATGCGTCGCGTTGTCGCGGTATCGCGTTTTCGCGTCGTCGCGTCTTCGTGTTGGACTTTTATCTCGTTTTCACGATTGTAACCGAGGATCATACTTTGTTGCCGACTAAATGGGATGTCTCTCAGCGTTGCAATCGTTAATATATTAATACCTATTAATATAATTAATTTTATATTAATATCAGTTAATATTAATTCTATATTAATATTATATATTATATAAATATTTATGTATTAATAAATTTAATATATTAATGTAGGCGCAACGTTAAAACGCCTCAGTATCGCGGCTGAGGTGAATGCCGGCCGCGTAGCAACGTATGTTCGTGCATAGTATAGATGCATGTTCGCGCGGTTAATCTTGAACTTCGGTTCGAGAATCGGCTGTTGAGGGCACGTTCTGCTCCGACGAACGGTTCGGCCCGAATCGGTTAGAGTTCGGTCGATTGTTTTGGAATCATCGTTAATGGGTCCCTTCTCTTGTACCGTCTAACAGCACATTGTAGAAATACTAACATGTTTGGCATCTGAGGAGTCGGCTGTTCTAATTAGGTTCGATTTTCGCTCGCTAGAGAAGTTGATCTCCTGCTTTCGAAATGCTAGATTGTTAGCACGTAGAAGGTGGGTATCTTCATTCTCGACCCGTCTATCAGCCTTACGATAAACCCGGCTCAGTCTGTATGATAGAGACTTGGTGGTTCGTATGAAATCGTTCCTAACGATGTTCTAGTCGGCCCTCGATGGGAGCAGGCGCGGGTCAAGAGTCGAGCGAACCCCATTCGCGATTATTCCATCAATCGATTTCGTCTTCTTCCGCTTCCGCTTAACCTTTGCTCGAAGTAATCGGTGAATTCCCGACCTGTCGACTGGAAGTATGATTCTCACGTGAAGCGGGGTTCGATCGTGCCGAAATTCGAAAGTGCGGGAGTGCCGTTTAAAGTATCGCGCGTATAAGTGCGGAAGTAATCTTTTAATAAAAGTGCGGGAGTGACGTTTAAAGTATCGCGCGTGTGAATCAATCTGAGAGGAGGTGGAGGCCTAGGAGAGGCATCGGGCACCGATGGAACAACCCTATGGTAAGTAATTTGTTATTTGTATATTAATTATTTATTAATTGCGTACGTACAATTTAATTTAAATAATTAATCGCGTCATTTGGCTTTTTATTTATATGATTTAGACAAGAGAGAATTAGAGAAAAAGATTTTTATATGAAAGCTATAATCTTATAAAAGTTTTTACTTTTAAATTATAGCTTATGTATGGAATTATTAGTAGTAGTGTTTTTTTCAAAATTTATAAGATTGTTTTATTAATCTGCGTATTATTATATCCATCGAATGTAAAATTCAATGTGTATAATAAATTTTTTAAAATATTAATTATTTTGAGTATTGCTACAATTTGCATCTTCTATTTGTATGTTACAGATCAATATAGTGACCGTGACATTCTGAGAGGAGGAGGAGGCCTAGGAGAGGCTTCCTGCATCGGCGGAGCAACCCTAGGGTGAGTATTTATTATTTGTATATTAGTTAAATTAGTTAAAAGTCGCGTACGTGCATTAATTCGGTCTTATTATTTGAATGAATGAAACAAGAGAAAATTGGAAAGAAAAACTTTTACATAAATCTTATAAAAGTTTCAATGTGAAAGAAAATCTTTTTATAATTTATAAAGTTATTTATTTATATAAAGTTTCTTTGTTAGTATTGTGTATTCATCGGATGTATAAATATTTCGAAATATTAATTATATTTCGCCGCTATAATTTGGATTTTATATTTATATGTTACAGACAACGTAGCGACGTAGCCTCAAGTCCAACAACTCCGCTGTTGCGCATCAGTGCCGGTGAGTGACAAACTTTTATTTAATTTTAAAGTAACGGATTTATAGAAATTGTAGATATAGATTGTAGATTGTAGATTGTAGATAAATCCATTACTTTCAAATGGATGAGCTAAAACAGTTGAATGGAATAATTTTTATTAAGGTCTCTTGATATGCATTGCATCTATTGCAAAAATAAATTAAAGTCCAAATTAAAGAAGGAAGATTATAAAAAAAATATTTTATATATTATATATTATATATTATATATTATATATAAAATATTATATATTTTTTGGATATAAAATATTTTTTTTTTTTTGATTGATAAATTCTGTTTCATTTGTTTAATGAAGACATTAAAATAATTTTATTAATTATATAACATAGTAATAATTTATTCATGTATTCATGCATCGATTTTATACTAATTTTGTTATAGCCCATTCATCTATATTATTATATCAATTAAAGTTTTACTTTAATTGATGTAAAGCCAAATTATCGATCTATTAAATTATATAAAATATAAATGCTTTATTATTTTTATTTTAATATAAATTATATATTATTATAAATAATATTATATTATTATAAGAATTTCAATCAATTAATTTTAATTGATAACTTGGCATTATATTAATTAAAGTAAAGTTATATTAATGCATGACAAACGACCGTAACGTCTCACGATCGTAAACGAGCGTAAATTTACGCTCATTCACCGGCGATGATAATTAGCCGGCAACGGAAGGAATTTCTTCCTTCATTGATCTCCCATAAAGGGCGAAGCTACATTTCTGACTAAATAAATAGTCATAATAAATATGGCCAGGATGAATGAAAGGTAAGTTCAACTGGCCCAACTGAAGCAGCATACGGTAGTTCTATTAGGGCACGCGAGTAAGGTACGCGAGTAGGGCACGCGAGTAGGGCACGCGAGTAGGGCACGCGAGTAGGGTATATAATTGCTATTTTACTCTATGTGTGTATGAACGTGCAAATAAAAATAGTTTATATAATATAAAATATTCTAAATTGAATTATGCAATTATTCGAAATAAGGGATTAAAATTAATCACAAAACGTAGCATGAATATTTATTAATATGAGATATATATATTTTGATATATATAATAATAAAATAGCGTAACAGCATATTATATTTTACATAATTCTAATAGCAAAAATATTAAGGCATATTATGCACGCGCGCTCGCTGAAAAAGCGGTATAAATAGGGCACGTCCACCTGCGTGCAACGGCGATCATCCATCGGCCGTTGCACTCCTGAATTCCACGGGAAAGACCATACCGGACGAAACGACAACGCGCTATCCGCGAACCGGCAATAATTCCGCGACCGCCATTTACGAAATCGGCCTCGCCATTAATACGGCGCGCTAAGTCCCGCTCAGGGGGAGGATCTATATCCTGCCGCGACATCGATCGACGTATGCGAATCGATACAAGCGCGGTTAAGTACCGCCCACCAACCCGACCGAAATTACCGCCCACCGGCCCGACCGAAATTACCGCCCGATAACTGGTGGTCTCTGCTACCTCTTTGCTTATCGTGTTATCCCAATACTTTTGCGGATTTTGAAGCATTAAATTTTCCGCTTTCTATAATTTACCTCTTTGCTACCTCTTTGCTTATCGTGTTATCCTCATACTTTTGCGGATTTTGAAGCATTAAATATTCCGCTTTCTATAAGTGACCTCTTTGCTACCTCTTTGCTCATCGTGTTATCCTGATACTTTTGCGGATTTTGAAGCATTAAATTTCCCGTTTTCTATAATTTAACTCTGTGCGACAATATACTCTCTCTTTCTCTATCTCTTTGGCATATAATATAATTATATATATGTATATGTATATATATATATATATATATATATATATATACACACGTACGTGTATTAAATTTTAATAAAGTTTTATGATAAAGTTTAAAATAAAAAAGTCATAATTGTTAAAAAATAAATTATTAATTATTAAGAAAAAATTAATATTAATATAAAGACGCTATAACTTGAATAATATAATATAAAAAAATGATTTTTTTATTAATTAATTTTATACATAAGTGACAAATAAATAAGAAATTATTGATTTCTATAAAAAATCATATTATAAATAAGTTAGAAACAAATAAAGTAATTAAAGCAAAATTAATTAAATTTAAAACAATAAAAAATTTATTAAATAAATTAAAAAAAAATAAAAATAAATATTATAATGTTAATAATTTTAATAATTAAAAATTTTTTTATAAAATTATAAAAAATTAAAAAGATTTTAGTTTAATTTAAAATAATTCATTTACATTGAAACGATTAATATTTTATAATATTAATGTACTATATATTAAAATTTTAATATATAAATAAATTATTTTTTCTTATATTTAATAAAAATAATTTTTAAATAAAATTTTATAAAATTGAAATTATTGATTTTATATTTTAAATAAGAAATTTTTAATATATTTTATTTAGTTTTAGTAATGATATTAAAATAATTATTTTAAATTATAATTTAAGGTAATGTAAATGAATGGTATTTATGTATAAAATAGTAAATTTTATTTATTGTACATTTTGTATCAGGATTTATTATATAAATAAAGAGTTTATAAATAAAATTTTTCGATATAAAAAGAGTTAAATATGAATAAAGGTTAATGTTAAATAATTATTTTAAATTTTCATTTAGTGAAGAAATGTTATTCGATTTTTTTGTCATCTAGTTTTTTTTCATATAAATTTAATTTAAATATAAATTGTTAATTATAATTAATTATTAATAAATTAATTAAATATAAAAATTTATATTAGAAATTTACGGGATAATCTGTGCGTTAGTTTAAATGAATATATATTAAATAAATTAAATTGTAAGTAGTACAAATATTTTATAATTTAAAATTTTTTGAAAAAATTTAATAATTTATATTTATTATTGATTATTAATTATATTAATTAAAAATAAATTTATTTATAAATTTTAATAATTTGAATTATATTTAAAAATTTAATTAATTAAAAAAATATTTATAATTATAAAAATTATTGATTAATTATGATAAAATTAATATAAATATTCTTAATAAAAATAAATAACTTATTTATATGAATATAATAAATTTATTAGAAAAATTAGGCAAAAATTATATTAATTATTAATAGATTCATTAGACGCGAATGACCCAGGAAAAGACGTCGCGATTTTCGCCAGCTTAATCCCTTTAATAATCGTCAGCTTATTAATTTTAAAATTCTAATGCTTCAATCCTTGTAGCGGAGATTATATAGAACAATGTCTTTCTTGAATAATATCGATATCTTTAACGGTAATCGAAATCAAAGCGAATAATGTATCTGACGCAAATAATTTCGGCAAAAACGTCGCGATTTCGGCTCGATTTATCGCTTTAATAATCGTAAGCTTATTAATTTTAAAATTCTAATGCATTAATCCTTGTAGCGGAGATCATATAGAACAATGTCTTTCTTGAATAATATCGATATCTTTAACGGTAATCGAAATCAAAGCGAATAATGTATCTGACGCAAATGATTTCGGCAAAAGCGTCGCGATTTCGGCTCGCTTAATCCCTTTAATAATCGTCAGCTTATTAATTTTAAAATTCTAATGCATCAATCCTTGTAGCGGAGATCATATAGAACAATGTCTTTTTTGAATAATATCGATATCTTTAACGGCAATCGAAATCAAAGCGAATAATGTATCTGACGCAAATGATTTCGGCAAAAGCGTCGCGATTTCACCTCGCTTTATCGCTTTAATAATCGTCATCTTATTAATTTTATAAATCTAATGCGTCAATCCATGTAGCGGAGATCATGTAGAACAATGTATTTCTTGAATAATATCGATATTTTTAACGGTAGACGAGATGTAAGCGAAGAATATGTTAGACGTGAAGAATTTTCTATAATTTATCTCTTTGCTACCTCTTTGTTACCTCTTTGCTTATCGTGTTATCCTGATACTTTTGCGGATTTTGAAGCATTAAATATTCCGCTTTCTATAAGTGACCTCTTTGCTACCTCTTTGCTCATCGTGTTATCCTGATACTTTTGCGGATTTTGAAGCATTAAATTTCTCGCTTTCTATAATTTAACTCTGTGCGACAGAGTTCTAATAAAATAAAACATTAACATAAATTATATACATACAATATACTCTCTCTTTCTCTATCTCTTTGGCATATAATATAATTATATATATATATACACGTACGTGTATTAAATTTTAATAAAGTTTTATGATAAAGTTTAAAATAAAAGTCATAATTGTTAAAAAATAAATAATTAATTATTAAGAAAAAATTAATATTAATATAAAAACGCTATAACTTGAATAATATAATATAAAAAAATGATTTTTTTATTAATTAATTTTATACATAAGTGACAAATAAATAAGAAATTATTGATTTCTATAAAAAATCATATTATAAATAAGTTAGAAACAAATAAAGTAATTAAAGCAAAATTAATTAAATTTAAAACAATAAAAAATTTATTAAATAAATTAAAAAAAAATAAAAATAAATATTATAATGTTAATAATTTTAATAATTAAAAATTTTATTATAAAATTATAAAAAATTAAAAAGATTTTAGTTTAATTTAAAATAATTCATTTACATTGAAACGATTAATATTTTATAATATTAATGTACTATATATTAAAATTTTAATATATAAATAAATTATTTTTTCTTATATTTAATAAAAATAATTTTTAAATAAAATTTTATAAAATTGAAATTATTGATTTTATATTTTAAATAAGAAATTTTTAATATATTTTATTTAGTTTTAGTAATGATATTAAAATAATTATTTTAAATTATAATTTAAGGTAATTTAAATGAATGGTATTTATGTATAAAATAGTAAATTTTATTTATTGTACATTTTGTATCAGGATTTATTAAATAAAGAGTTTATAAATAAAATTTTTCGATATAAAAAGAGTTAAATATAAATAAAGGTTAATGTTAAATAATTATTTTAAATTTTCATTTAGTGAAGAAATGTTATTCGATTTTTTTGTTATCTAGTTTTTTTTCATATAAATTTAATTTAAATATAAATTGTTAATTATAGTTAATTATTAATAAATTAATTAAATATAAAAATTTATATTAGAAATTTACGGGATAATCTGTGAGTTAGTTTAAATGAATATATATATTAAATAAATTAAATTGTAAGTAGTACAAATATTTTATAATTTAAAATTTTTTGAAAAAATTTGATAATTTATATTTATTATTGATTATTAATTATATTAATTAAAAATAAATTTATTTATAAATTTTAATAATTTGAATTATATTTAAAAATTTAATTAATTAAAAAAATATTTATAATTATAAAAATTATTGATTAATTTTGATAAAATTAATATAAATATTCTTAATAAAAATAAATAACTTATTTATATGAATATAATAAATTTATTAGAGAAATTAGGCAAAAATTATATTAATTATTAATAGATTCATTAGACGCGAATGACCCAGGAAAAGACGTCGCGATTTTCGCCAGCTTAATTCCTTTAATAATCGTAAGCTTATTAATTTCAAAATTTTAATGCGTCAATCCTTGTAGCGGAGATCATGTAGAACAATGTCTTTCTTGAATAATATCGATATTTTTAACGGTAATCGAAATCAAAGCGAATCATGTATCTGACGCAAATGATTTCGGCAAAAGCGTCGCGATTTCACCTCGCTTTATCGCTTTAATAATCGTCATCTTATTAATTTTAAAAATCTAATACGTCAATCCTTGTAGCGGAAAGCATGTAGAACAATGTCTTTTTTGAATAATATCGATATCTTTAACGGTAATCGAAATCAAAGCGAATAATGTATCTGATGCAAATAATTTCGGCAAAAGCGTCGCGATTTCGGCTCGATTTATCGCTTTAATAATCGTAAGCTTATTAATTTTAAAATTCTAATGCGTCAATCCTTGTAGCGGAGATCATATAGAACAATGTCTTTCTTGAATAATATCGATATCTTTAACGGTAATCGAAATCAAAGCGAATAAAATATCTGACGCAAATGATTTCGGCAAAAGCGTCGCGATTTCGGCTCGTTTTATCGCTTTAATAATCGTCATATTATTAATTTTATAAATCTAATGCGTCAATTCTTGTAGCGGAGATCATGTAGAATAATGTCTTTCTTGAATAATATCGATATCTTTAACGGTAATCGAAATCAAAGCGAATAATGTATCTGACGCAAATAATTTCGGCAAAAACGTCGCGATTTCGGCTCGATTTATCGCTTTAATAATCGTAAGCTTATTAAGTTTAAAATTCTAATGCATCAATCCTTGTAGCGGAGATCATATAGAACAATGTCTTTCTTGAATAATATCGATATCTTTAACGGTAATCGAAATCAAAGCGAATAATGTATGTGACGCAAATGATTTCGGCAAAAGCGTCGCGATTTCGGCAAAAGCGTCGCGATTTCGGCTCGCTTTATCGCTTTAATAATCGTCATATTATTAATTTTATAAATCTAATGCGTCAATTCTTGTAGCGGAGATTATGTAGAATAATGTCTTTTTTGAATAATATCGATATCTTTAACGGTAATCGAAATCAAAGCGAATAATGTATCTGACGCAAATAATTTCGGCAAAAACGTCGCGATTTCGGCTCGATTTATCGCTTTAATAATCGTAAGCTTATTAATTTTAAAATTCTAATGCATCAATCCTTGTAGCGGAGATCATATAGAACAATGTCTTTCTTGAATAATATCGATATCTTTAACGGTAATCGAAATCAAAGCGAATAATGTATGTGACGCAAATGATTTCGGCAAAAGCGTCGCGATTTCGGCAAAAGCGTCGCGATTTCGGCTCGCTTTATCGCTTTAATAATCGTCATATTATTAATTTTATAAATCTAATGCGTCAATTCTTGTAGCGGAGATTATGTAGAATAATGTCTTTTTTGAATAATATCGATATCTTTAACGGTAATCGAAATCAAAGCGAATAATGTATCTGACGCAAATAATTTCGGCAAAAACGTCGCGATTTCGGCTCGATTTATCGCTTTAATAATCGTAAGCTTATTAATTTTAAAATTCTAATGCATCAATCCTTGTAGCGGAGATCATATAGAACAATGTCTTTCTTGAATAATATCGATATCTTTAACGGTAATCGAAATCAAAGCGAATAATGTATGTGACGCAAATGATTTCGGCAAAAGCGTCGCGATTTCGGCAAAAGCGTCGCGATTTCGGCTCGCTTTATCGCTTTAATAATCGTCATATTATTAATTTTATAAATCTAATGCGTCAATTCTTGTAGCGGAGATTATGTAGAATAATGTCTTTTTTGAATAATATCGATATCTTTAACGGTAATCGAAATCAAAGCGAATAATGTATCTGACGCAAATAATTTCGGCAAAAACGTCGCGATTTCGGCTCGATTTATCGCTTTAATAATCGTAAGCTTATTAATTTTAAAATTCTAATGCATCAATCCTTGTAGCGGAGATCATATAGAACAATGTCTTTCTTGAATAATATCGATATCTTTAACGGTAATCGAAATCAAAGCGAATAATGTATCTGACGCAAATGATTTCGGCAAAAGCGTCGCGATTTCACCTCGCTTTATCGCTTTAATAATCGTCATCTTATTAATTTTATAAATCTAATGCGTCAATCCATGTAGCGGAGATCATGTAGAACAATGTATTTCTTGAATAATATCGATATTTTTAACGGTAGACGAGATGTAAGCGAAGAATATGTTAGACGTGAAGAATTTTCTATAATTTATCTCTTTGCTACCTCTTTGTTACCTCTTTGCTTATCGTGTTATCCTGATACTTTTGCGGATTTTGAAGCATTAAATATTCCGCTTTCTATAAGTGACCTCTTTGCTACCTCTTTGCTCATCGTGTTATCCTGATACTTTTGCGGATTTTGAAGCATTAAATTTCCCGTTTTCTATAATTTAACTCTGTGCGACAATATACTCTCTCTTTCTCTATCTCTTTGGCATATAATATAATTATATATATATATATATATATATATACATATATATATATACACGTACGTGTATTAAATTTTAATAAAGTTTTATGATAAAGTTT
>NW_027223613.1:0-14567 GCF_030449975.1 Polyergus mexicanus
AAGTCAGAGGTCGGCAACCCACGGCTCCGTTACACACGCGACTTTCCTAATTAATTGAGTATAAGATACATCGTGCACCTCGTTCCGATAACATATCCATCATAATTTCTTCAACATCGCTTTCAAAAAGTATAGCCATACGTTACCGATGACTTTGATTTATTATCGATTATTCATAATTTGTTAGGTGATTATCGACATAATTAACTCGGCAAGATCAATAAAGTGGTAGAAAAACATAATTTTACACCTCTTTACAATTAATAATAATTTACGGTATATTACAGTATATGATGAATATTAAAAATATTAAAAATAACATTGATCGACAAAATGAGATCTTTTTTTTTTTTTGCCTTAAATTCTATCAAGTTATTTCTGAATCTGGCGTATCACGTTATATATTTCAAGATAATCTTTCCTGCCTGAAACTTGTGGCATTTTCTTCAGTTTGATTTTCAGCTGTTTTCTGAAGCACATCCTCATCGAAAGATATAACTCGTGTAAAGATATGAAAAATATGTATTTAAGCAACTTTGACTGAGATTTTCTCAAAAACTTGACGTGATACGCCATTTTTACGGCCAGATTCGTAATCAGCGCTACGAAATCTATTGGAAACGACTTATATAGAATGCCAAATTTGGTGTTGAACAGTATAATTATCTCATCCAATTTACATTAAAATAGATCCATTCTCGCACGCACAGAGATTCATCGATATAGATTATTAAAATACCTTTCCGGTGCATCGTATGTTCGCCTATACGTCGCGTGTCTCGACTTTGATGATTACACGATTCACCGCTCACGGAAAAACATTCTCGCGATCCCGGCTCGCGGAATCCGAACGATTTACCGCTTTAAATAATCGATGCGGATGTTCGCGCCGATTAACTTTCCGCTCCGTCGACTTAATTCCCTCGGAAAATCTGCACCGAACGGACGCCGCGATATGAATAAGGCTGCACGCGCCAATGCGCATTCCGCGACCGAACATCTCCCTGGCAGGGAGAAAGAATGAGAGGTGTATCCGGACCCGAACCGTTAGCTTTACGTGCATGCGAACAATTCCGCGAGATGATACAGTTACGAATGTACGCTTTTATGCCGCTCGTTGCCGCTATTGAGGACGCTTCAATTTCGCAGTGATTGTTCTACATGTTTGGTTCGATATCGGAAAAATGTTACGGTATCTGCGACATCCGGATTAGTCCGAGGAAAAAAAAAACTTGGACAATAATAAATTACTAGAAATTGATATATAAATAATTTATGCGTAGAATATGCAGATTGTAAATCACTCTTACTTTTATCATATTTTAATGACAGATTCTTTAATCAAAGTAGGATCGATTATATATATATATATAATTTTTAAGGCACTTACAATAATCCACCACAATTTTTAAGGCACTTACAATAATCTGACATAAAAAAGTTTTAAACAAAAGTTGTGTGGTTTCAAGGGGGCCATAAGATGGTGACAATTATTTGACCTTGGAAAATCATTTGAAGGTCATGTGAAGGTCAACTTTAAAATCTTAAATGGAAACCCCCATTTTTTATTTAGTATTCTTGTAGCTGACATCGAGAGCTTTCCAAAACACTATAACAAAGTATTTTCTTATTAAGCACTTTTTGAGTTATTTTATATTTTAATCTGACATATTTTGATATAAAAAATAAAATATTTCGTAAAATATCCAGTTTTCGATAATTTTACCGTAATACTTCTATGTACAGAATAATAAGACAAATTAATTAGTGCCAAAAAAAAACAAATAATTGTTTAAAAAAATACATTGTAAATAATTTTCTTAAAAACAATTTTTTTTTTATACTAATTGATTTGTCTCATTATTCTGTACATAGAAGTATTACGGTAAGATTATTAAAAACTAAATATTTTACGAGATATTTAATTTTTTATATCAAAATATGTCAGATTAAAATATAAAATAACTCAAAAAGTACTTAATAAAAAAATACTTTATTATAGTGTTTTGGAAAGCTCTCGATGTCAGCTACAAGAATACTAAATAAAAAATGAGGGTTTCCATTTAAGATTTTAATGTTGACCTTCGCATGATCTTCAAATGATTTTCGAAGGTCAAATCATTGTCACCATCTTATGGCCCCCTTGAAGCCACACAACTTTTGTTTGAAACTTTTTTATGTCAGATTATTGTAAGTGCCTTAAAAATCGTGGCGACCGTTACGAGGACCACCCTGTATATATATATATATATATATATATATATATATATATATATAAATATTTTGATAGATATAATATATACAAATATTTTAATAGAATTTTAATTTGTGTGTCTAATGGACATATAAAAATATATGATTTCGAAAATGGAAAAATTATTAACATGAAAAGGCTCTCTTCTTTTGGCATTCTCTCTCTCTCTCTCTCTGAGATATATTTTTATATATTTCATATATTTTTATTTGTGCATTAGACACACAAGTTAAAATTCTATTAAAATAAGATCTACTTTCCAATTTGACTGAAAAATTTTGCAATCGATTTCCTGAAACTTGATTCGCCAGAAGGCAAACTTTCAAGCGCTAATTACTCGATAATACCGGGTGTCTCAATCTTTTCGAGGAAAAATCAATGGTAATTTAACGACAAAGAATCTGTCATTAAAAAACAGGAATGATAAAAGTGAAACATTCTGTATAATGCTAATATTTTCATTTGCTTGAAACTTTTGTCCAGTTGTAAGCACTATTTTTTTGGCACATATACGTCACGCGCGCTTTTTGTACCCCTAATTTTATGGCTGTCGCGATCGACAGCGACCGTTACCGTTAACTTATTGCATGCCGATAAATTGTCTGAATTATGCATTAGCGACAGCGCGATTCAACCGCTGGCCATCTTTTGTTCGCGCAAAATACCGAGAAATTTGTCACTGTACATCGATTTGTCAATGTGGCAATCGTTAATTACGTCTAGACTGCGCGAATCAACCACCTGTTCTCGCCTATTCTCATCGGTTTACCAGGCGCCGCCGTCCGATTCCCACTCAACGTTTGCATTGAATACGTTTTTCAGACGGTTCCATTTAGCATTAAATGTGCGACAAGAATGTGGGTTATTTCCTCCTATCGCAATCGTACTCTTTTTTTCTCAAGCTATTCATCGTCATAAATTTGTCTCCTTCTTCCTTTCGTTCCATTTTCTAAGGTTATCAGAAGTCAGCGGACAAAACTTTTCGATTAATCATTTCGTAATAAACCGAGAATAGAATAGAGAAAATATGTTCAATATCTTTTATTTTTAAATGTTTATGCGTAATAGAAACAAGAATTTCAAAAAATATATATATAAATTTTATTAAAAATTTATCTTAAGCGCTTCGTAATTAAAAAATCTGAATTCGTTAAAAGATGTGAGGGGACGGTTGATCATTGACTTCTTATGTTGTGCTTACACGAATGATTTCATATGATACCAATTACGATGGCGAGACGCCAGATTGGAACCATATATGCTTTCATCCCATAAAATGGTTGCATATAAAAAAACTCTGTTGCCAATGGAGCAGCGAGTTTTTGCCAAGGAACATGTATTCTACTAATTTTGTATTTAGACATCCATTGCTGGATGTTTATGTCTCGATTGCATGAAGAATCTATCATTAAAAATAATATGAAAAATTTGTTCTGTAATAATATCACAAGATATACATGTTTGTTATTAATACACACACACACGCGCGCGCGCGCGCGCGCGCGCGCACACACACACACACACACACACACACTGCCCCATTTTAAAAGTTCCACCCTCATAACTTTTCAGGATCAACGTTTGAAGAAAAACGACTTCGATAAAAATTGTAGGGAACAAAGGGGGCTATCTAATAGTGACCTTGGATTTGACATTAAAGGTCATTTTCAAGGTCATTTGAAGGTTTTTTAAATGGAACCCCTATTTTTCATTACACATTCTTGTAGCTTATCTCAAGAGCTTTCCAAAACACTATAAAGTATTATAACTAAAGTACTAATAAAGTATTTTTTCATTAAGTACTTTTTGAGTTATTTTATATTTTAGTCTGACATATTTTGATATAAAAAATAAAATATTTCGTAAAATATTCAATTTTCGATAATCTTACCGTAATACTTTTATGTACAGAATAATGAGACAAATCAATTAATGCCAAAAAAAAAAAAATAATTGTTTAAAAAAATACATTGTAAATAATTTTCTTAAAAACAATTATTTTTTATACTAATTGATTTGTCTCATTATTCTGTATATAGAAGTATTACGAATATTAAGATTATTGAAAACTAAATATTTTACGAGATATTTAATTTTTTATATCAAACTATGTCAGATTAAAATATAAAATAACTTAAAAAGTACTTAATAAAAAAATACTTTATTATAGTGTTTTGAAAAGCTCTCGAGATAAGCTACAAGAATATGTAATGAAAAATAGGGGGTTTCATTTAAAAAACGGAAGTTGATCTTCAAATGACCTTGAAAATGACCTTTAATGTCAAATCCAAGGTCACTATTAGATAGCCCCCTTTGTTCCCTACAACTTTTATCCGCGTCGTTTTCCTTCAAACGTTGATTTTGAAAAGTTATGAGGGTGAAACTTTTAAAATGGGACACCCTGTATATATATATATATATATATATATATATATATATATATATATATATATATATATTAGAATAAGAATATTTTCTTTTTATCTTTTATTCTTTTTCTTTCATTTTCTCGTATGGCCAACATACAATTTAAAATGCATCGAACAATGATTTTTGTCATGACGTCACGACGTAGAAAGCCGACAAGAAAAATCTACATTCCTGCATGTGTCTCGGCAATTTTACATTCACCACCGTGTTAGCGAACGGCTTCAACCTGCTCGTCGCGTGAGCCAAATAAAGCGCCGCGTCGCTTCTTCGTACCGTATTCCGTCTTCGTGCGCCAAGGGTCACGTCGAAAGGGTTCGTCGCTAATTAAATCTGATAAAATGTTATCGATGACAATCATCGGGATCTGTGCGACCTTATCCTTTCGACATGGAGAATTCCGATTTTGATCAAAAATTTTTTCGGCGTAAGCTGATCTGTCAATTCGACATTTTAATTTTAATTTTACTTTAATCTTTATTTTTTATTTATGAAAAAGCTAAATATGAATTTCTTTTTTTGCGGTAGCATTATATCTTTGCAAGTGACGGAGAGCGAGATTGATAGTATATTCGGAGAAATTTTATAGAATTTTTATGTCGGAATAAGTTGGATTTGACGCTCATTTAATGAAAAAAATAAATAAAAATGTATATCATATAGTATACTTGTTACACAAACGATCTATCTTTATAATAGGATCTTATTATAATGAATAAATATAACAATGACGTGTTTCTTTGAGACGTAACCGCTGCAATTACAGCATACACTTTTATACAAAACGGCACTGACAAAGCCGATGATAATTCGCCATAAATTCATTTAATCCGCAAGAGATAACGTATCGCGAAGTAAACACGTTACGCGAGGCAAATTCTTTTTTTCTTTCTTGACATCACGCGCGCTTGAGATTTGCCACTTGGCTTGTCACAGAAGTGAAAGCATTTACGAGTGCATCATTTATTATTAAATACCTGTCATATGAATGCTCGGTAAATAATACATCGAGAGAGTTTCTTAGTTGACGTGTTCTCATTCGCGATACGAAATCGTATTAATTAACGTTCAAAAATTAGAAAGTGCTAATCGTCGTTAATTATACGCTATCATCCTTGAAACTGTTCAGAGAATCGATTAATTAGATATTATTTCTGTATCGCGTATAACAACGAAATTAAATGTAAAACTGTCAAATGCACTATCGCGTAAAAATCTTAAAGCGTCACGTGGAATAAAATCAAAAGTCTCGAATATGCAACTACTCGATCGCTTAATCGCGCAGTGATTGTGAAAATCGGCGAATGAATCGCTTGAATTCCCGACACCGGCGATACTTGCAAACCTCGCATAGGATTCGACGAGATCGATGGTGGTTTCGCGAGGTCGCGAGTTTATCGTGCCTCTTGGAATGTGCAGCATTCGTCTAATGGAACTGTGGTCGCTTTCGAATCTCTCTCGTAATTCCGTGTCGCCACCGGGTATCCCTTCGACCATAAGTCATAGCGAACGGTAACGACTATTCCGAATAATGTATTCAATTGTGTAATCGTAGCTGCGTAATACGTCGATGAACTTGGTCGTATTGCGTCGATTAACGAGGAGATATATTGTATTAGTGAATTATAGATTATAAATTATTCGTTTAATATTCTGTACTTATTGGTAAAGAGATTTTCAAATTGCCTCATCATTAATAGCGATATAAAAATACATATTTTAGATAGAAAATTTATGTCCAACTATTTTATCAAACACTATTTTAGAATAATCCTGCAGTAGCGAGGCAATAAAATACGAATATGCTATCCGTGAATTAAAATTCAAATACAGAATTCGCGCTGATCGCGTGATGCGTTATTATATAATAACGATTTTAATAAAAGAGACAGAGTAAAAATAACGATAATGATAATTCTCGACAGTTCGCAATGCGCGCGTTGAAAGTAGTCTCTCGATAGCTTGCTTGACCTTTCTGGCGTCTGGAATCCGACGTAAGAAAACTAACCGTTGTGATATACCTGTCTCTCCCGGTATGTTTATCAACAATTTAACTTCTACCTAGACGCCTGCAAACTTGTACGAATAGGACTGCCACCACTGTATCGATATGCGTGGAATTTGAAAGTGAACACGAGAATAGAAATATATATGTATTAGGTGAAAAAGGAATGCAATCGAAAATTGTAACTGCAAGAAAACCTTACCATACGTATGTGCACAAATTTTAGCAAAAAAAAAAAAAAAAAAAAAAAAATCGAGCGCTTAATTTTAATTCGATTAGAGAGAAATACGTAAAATTCAATAAACAAAATATTCAAAATATATCAATAATTCAAAATACAATTATATTTTTTTCTCTGTTGCAATATAAAGCAGCATCAAAATCAGTTATTTCAACAAGGTTGCCGCAAAATTCCTCTCTAAAAATATTCTACAAAGAAGCACGAAATTTTTCTCTTAGCGAACAACCGTCAATTGACGGAAGACGATGGTTGGTCGATCGGTCGCGGGCCTTGAAGACCGCGTAACCCGAGTCGACCGCTGTCTCGGGGCCCCTGTAGATCTCGCCAAGGATCCCTCCGACTCGGATCCGGCTGAAGATGGGGGAGGGAGAGTCGTGCGAGAGTACAGGCTCTCCTAGAGCGGTCCAGCAACTCTCCACAGAAAATACAGGCATACGGTTGCACGCACGCACACACACACATGCGTATTGCGTGTGTATCGCTCGGTAGTACGCACGCATACACGCAACTTCCGCCTCACGGGATAGTTACTGCATCAGGAGACGCGTGTATCGTTGGCGAAAAAAAGGTCCATTGAGAGTTACGGTATTATACCGTAGGGGCGTGGAAAAGCACCCCGGAGAGATCTGTTAGAATCGTCTAATTGTAAGTGCAATGAATCCGAATATAAATAGGAAATTTTCGATTCCTTGGCTCTTGATTTTCAATTCTCGTTCCTTAACTGCCGACTTCGATCTTTGATCAACGACTGTCATGTTTCTGTCTTCAACTTTCCCCCATTTTCGCCTCTTCATTTCTAATCTGTTAAATTCGTAGCTCTCAGTTCCTAACTCTCAATAAGATTTTGTTAGAGCATCGAATTTTAAATATATTTCAAATCTTTCAAGTCTCATATCTTAGATTTAAAATTTTGAATGTTTCTATGAATTTATCAAATTAATTACGCTCTATTATTCTTCATATAGACTTTATAAATTTTATTATCTAATTTTATTTCGCAAGACAAATTATTTCTAACACTCCTTCTCTCAAATCAAATTAATTCATTCGATTGTTTTATTTGACAAAAAGCTGTTCGCAAATTACGTTCTAGAAACCCGTCGTTCAGATAAGATGATTAATTGTTCGTTATAACTAATATGAGTTCCCGAATCACTTACCAGGTATATAAATATGAAACCGGAATTTGCCCATAGATGGCCCTAGCTGTCAATGTAGTTACCGTCAAACAGCGTCATTGGCGCCATTTTCTTGTTTTGACATCTGATAAAGATTTTCAACTCACAACGATACAAGTTTCATACGACAGCATAGTTTTTAATAGCGTTGAACATGTCGAATTTTGTGCCTGGAAACTACGATTTGCGGACAGCATTGATTTTCCGTTACCATTTGAAGAAAACTGCTGCAGAATCGCATCGAATGCTTGTCGAAGCTTACGGTGAGCATGCTCTTGGTAAATCACAGTGCTTTGAGTGGTTTAAAAAATTCAAAAGTGGCGATTTTGACGTGAGAAACGAAGAACGTGGAAGACCACCGAAATCTATTATGAGCTGCTAAAACCTGGCGAAACCGTTAATACTAAACGCTACCGACAACAAATGATCGATTTGAATCAAGCTTTGCGTGAAAAACGACCAGAATATTAAAAAAGACAACACAAAGTGATTTTGCTTCATGATAATGCACCATCGCACACAGCAAAACCGGTCAAGGAAACGATTGAGACGTTTAGTTGGGAAATACTTTCTCATGCGGCTTATTCACCAGACTTGGCTCCATCCGATTACTACTTATTTGCATCGATGGGACACGCACTCGCTGAGCAGCGCTTCACTTCTTACGAAAATGTACGAAAATGGCTCGATGACTGGTTTGCCTCAAAGGAGCAACAGTTTTTTTGGCGTGGCATCCACAAATTGTCAGAGAGATGGGAAAAATGTATAGCTAGCAATGGGCAATACTTGGAATAAAATATTTTTTATCATTTTCATACAATAAACGTGTATTTTCTATACAAAAATTCCGGTTTCATATTTATATACCTGGTATAATTGCGCGGGTGTGTGACATTATAACGCATACGTGACTATTCTTTCTCTCTTTTAGAGTATCTGTAATTCGCGATTATATCATTCATTGTTCCTCCTTGTGCGCCTTGCGGAGGCTGATACGGACGCGACGCGAGTACCGTTCGCGGAAGGATCGAAGTACCGCTCCAATTTCATGTACACCCAAGCTGAGACCCGCGCCCGTTATAATCACCGCCGAGAGAACTCGTTCGAGGCGAGGAAAAGGAAAACTCGCGGACCGGTATATTTTTTTTAGATTCCACACCGTCCGGGATTGGTCGCGCCGCACTGTCCTGAACGAGATATCATCTGACCGAGAGACGAGAAATATTTTTCCTTTTCTAGAGAAGTTATGCGTTCACCGTGTATTTCATATTCTATTTACCCGCAATTAATTTCTTTCGATAATCATTTAATAAAAATTACGCAAAATTAATTGATATCAAGGAGAAAGTTTTCACGTCATTCCGCGTGGATATGTAAGTAGACAGAAAATCACACGTTCTACATTTGAATACGACAAACGACGGTCTCTTGTTTGTATTTTTTTTCCCCCTTCTAAAAATAACGTTCCTCGCTGCAGTTGCATTTTATCGATACGCAAAAAAGAAACATTTGCATAATGATCAGTAATTATCCGAACTATAAATGTCAATAGAATAGTTTCTTCAAGATAAAATACAACGCGTCCCATTAAAATACTTGTACAACACTGGCATAAGTTTTCCACATGCTCGTAATTATATTGTATTTATAGTCCGTAATAATAATAGGACGTGTTGCAAGCAAAGGAAAAGTTCGAGCGTGACTAGGAAAAAGGAAACTCGTGGTGTGTCTCGCTTACTTGTTAGTATCTATTTACAATATTTTTTAGAAATCGTACGAATAGGTATTTCGCAAGGTATGATCGAACGTATCAGATCTATGTATAATACAGACATCAAAAAAACATCAAAATAACGAGACAAATCAATTAGTATAAAAAAATTATTGTTTTTAAGAAAATTATTTACAATGTATTCTTTAAACTTTTTTTTTTTTGCACTGTTCGATTTGTCTCATTATTCTGTACATAAGAGTATTACGGTAAGATTATCGAAAACTGAATATTTTACGAAATATTTTATTTTTTATATCAAAATATGTCAGATTAAAATATAAAATAACTCAAAAAGTACTTAATGAAAAAATACTTTATTATGGTGTTTTGGAAAGCTCTCGAGATAATCTACAAGAATATGTAATGAAAAATAGGGGGTTCCATTTAAAAAATTCAAAGTGATTTTTATATGACCTTGACGGTGCTATTTAAGGTCATACTAATATTATTATATAATACGCCACTTAGAGCTCTACAACTTTGATTCGAAACATTTTTCTCAGAAAAGTTTCGTTTTCGAAATATTTGACCGTTTCCAGACTTTTCTAACATCCTGTATGTCTACGAAAAAGAATATAGAATATGCAGTTTTTCCAAATTACATATCGAGTTAGATTTTAGGATATCACGCTGATTTGCACGTGAAATAAGCAAAACGTCTATCAAATCGATCAATTAGACATGGAAAATTGTTAAACTTTGCGTTGCGTGGCTGTTTAGATCACGGTGAATTCTCTCTTGTGGATTATTCCGTTAAAATCGCCGCAGCACAGAGCTTATATTTTTTATACCATAACAAACAAACAAACAAACAAAAATCTATTGGTGACGAGTCATTATTATAAAGTTTTCCTAAGACTTAAAAATGCTCTTCATTAGTTGCTTTATAAATTTTTAATCCAGTTATATTCGCTTTTCATATAGGCCGTTTCAAGTCCATATTTTTTCGCAATAGATAGATCGTGTGTCATTTCGTCAGATCTGTTTCCAATTGATTGGACTTGAATCAGATACGATTACGATTAAGATACATCACGATTTTGTCTCATTAGCATTTATCGGAAAGTAAATCAGTATACGCGACTACCGGCTCTCGTGGCAAATCGTGAGACTCGTTCGCCGATTTCGCAATTTTGGATTCCACGGACGCACACGCCGGCGCGGACGAACGAGAGTCGGCTTGACCTTGAGAACGATCGATCTCCGATAAAGTATGCGAGGCGATAACCGTCGCAATCCTCGTCGTCGCGATGCATTAAGGACACAATAATACACACCTTGCTTCCTTGTGTCCGCACGTGCGAGTTATCCGAAAAACCCGAACAGGGCGATTTTTTCTCGATCGATGCCGGTGGATCACGCACCAGAAAAATCTCACCAGATAGAAAAGAAACCACGCACTCTCTCTCTCTCTCTCTCTCTCTCTCTCTCTCTCTCTCTCTCTCTTTCTTTCTCGCAATTCCTTTTCTGTTCCTCGTAAACACTCGCGTACAGTTGTAGTTTG
Source organism: Polyergus mexicanus (assembly GCF_030449975.1). NCBI lineage: Eukaryota > Metazoa > Arthropoda > Insecta > Hymenoptera > Formicidae > Polyergus > Polyergus mexicanus. The sequence goes on from NW_027223613.1 coordinate 11,384, forward strand.
GAAGAAGAGTCTTTCGCGATATTGGAGAATGCGTATTCCGAGAGTGACGCACGTCAACGGCGCACGCGCGAGCGTGTACACCGCACTTCTGCACCGTTGATGGAGAGCCGCGTTTCTCTCGCCGCGTGAACCGAACGTGAGAGAACTGCGCCAATGCCCGAACGGCCACAGACTTGCTCGTGTCAGCCCGCTCTCAGCCCTTCCCTTCACTTCGGTCTCGCCTTCGACGTTCCTTCCCTCTCTCCGTTTCGCGCGAGACGCGTTTCCTCCCTCTCTTCTTCCACTCGACGAACGAGTTTCGCCTTCTCTCCTTCGCTTGGCGAACGAGTTTCGCCCCACTCCACGTGGCAAACGCGTTTCATCGTACTTTGCTATGTGACGGAATAGAGGATCCGTGGGGCCCTCGTGTTTACCGCGCATTTTAGATTCCCCTCCAGTTTTTTCTATTTATTTATTTTCCTGTTTTGATTTCGAAGAAATCGATGTCATGATTGTATGTTTTATTTACATCGAATGAGGTTGCATTTTGAATAAATTACTTAGTTTTAAATGCGTGAGAAATATGACTCGTATCTTGACAGTCTTTCAAATCTTTGATGATTTACATGGAAAGAGATAATTAAAGATGATAAACATTAAACGTAAAACAATTTAAACATATAAACTTTAAGAAGCTAAATTAAAAAGTTGTGAAATTAAAAATGATCAGCCTAAGACATTAAAATACATACGCTACTGAATCATGAAGTATGGAGAATAAAGATAGACATCGTTATTTTCGAATTTCACGGTCTCTATATAAACATATATTATTGGCAACGATAATGCGGCGTCTACAATAAAAATTTTAAGCCCTAAGCCTTAAAATCTCTATTGTAGACGCCGCATAAGTCTTATGAGTAGAGAGTTCGAAAATATTTTGAATTTTTTACAGGAATATAATTTACTACGATTTTTTTTTAAATACAATACTATGGTCGGTATTCATAGTCAGTTCTTATATTTAAGACCATCTTAAGCACAATCTTAAGATGTCCTAAACCAATCACAGAGCCATATTAGCATCTTGAGACATTACTTTTAAGACGCGGTCTTGAAATAAGAACTGACTATGAATACTGGGTAAAAGAGACAATAATCTATTATATACAAATGATAAAAGAGAGAAGTGTAGCTGGAAGAACATAGTTTTACAGAAATATATAACATATATTATCTTAAATATACGTACGCCTAACAAAAAATTGAAATGTTGTAAAATTTTATAATGTACTTCATAGAAAAAAATAGAAACATTCACATAGAGATTTACAACAGATTTGAACCATCAGATTTAAATATATTATTGATAAAACATTATTGTTTTTTATTTATCTCTGAAACCACTTGATTTACCTACAGATGCAAATACTATTTTGATAACATAGTTCGTATAATCGTGGCGCTTGCTTCATGTATAGTGTGCTTGTGTTATGTGCACATGGTTTAGATTTAACCTTTATTATTTGTAAAATATCTTTTTTACATTATAAATGTAACGGAAAAAAATGGCTAGCATCGATTTTCTCGACAGTGTCATATCTACGCTTGATAGTATTCAGTCACTAGAACGAGTAAAGAGGTAAATATGAATATATTAATAATATTTTTATTTATATTTAATCTAACCTCTAAAATACTAAAATAGGGAAAATATTTTCTATTATTATGGGAAAAAAATTATTATAATAAGAAAAATGTATAATAAGAAAATGAGATATTTTATAATTTTGCTAAAATAATTTTCTAACGAAAATTTATTAGGTTCAACTGAAGTTGTATTCCATTTAATACCTTATGCAAAAATCTGTTTAGGTTCCATAGGAACCTAAAACAGCTCTAGGAATGTAGTAATCCTTTTCTTTTCAATTTTAGTGGGAAAGCTAAAGTTGATATAACAGACCTTACGAAACGTGTCTATGATTTTACTAAAGCGCAATCTTGTAGAAATACAAATTCATTGCCAGAATTAGTTACAGAAGGCTTTGATGAAGAGCAAATTTGGCAACAATTGGAACTGCAGAATGAAGATGAAATAACACATCTGTCTAATGAAATCTCAAAAGTTTTAGCTAACAATAAGAAGTTAATCATTCCAGTAAGCTCTATGAAACCTGAACTTGTGCAGATTGAAAATGATAATTTAGAACAAGAGAATGAAGGTATATCCGATGACAAAGAATCAGAGGGTGAAACTGAAGATCAAGGCAATTTAAGAAAAAGAAAACATGATAAAATGAAGAAAAAAAAGTCTTCTATTGTAGATGACAAATTCTTTAAGTTGCAAGAACTGGATGAGTACTTGACTAAGGAAGAAAAAAAAGAAAAACAGGATGAGAATGATGCTGAATCTGATGATGAATCGGTAGATTTATTTAACGATCTTTCCGAGGAGGAAAATGAAGATAATGCTGAAGGGAAATATATAAAATATGCAGACTTTTTTGACAGCCCTGAAAGTGAGAATGAACAACTTGACAGAAATAAAAATTCAGATTACGATGACAATATTAACGATTCTGAAGAGGAAAGCGAAGATGAAGAAATGGACGATGACGACGAAGATGAAGAGAATCAAAAGATCAAGAAAGTTAGATTCAATCTTACTAACGACTCGGACGAGACGGATAGTTTAGAGAATAAAGCAGAACATAGGAAGGAAGATGATAAAGAGAAAGAAGAAATAAAAAATGTTATGAGACCGAAATCTACTTTAGAGTCTCGTCAAGAGAGATTGTTGATGAGGATTAAGGAGCTGGAAGAGGAAGCGATTGGCGAGAAGCCTTGGCAATTAAAGGGAGAAGTGAGCGGTCCAAATCGACCACAGAATTCTTTACTGGAAGAATTTGTGGAAATTGATGTAAACACAAAGCCAGCTCCTGCGATTACTGAAGAAACCACTATGAAATTGGAGGATATAATCAAGCAGCGGATCAAGGATAAGGCTTGGGATGATGTTGAGAAGAAGTTCAAGCCAGTCGAGACTCCGCTGGAATATAAGAAAAAGTTGATATTAGATCAGGAGAAGAGCAAGGAGAGCTTGTCACAAATTTATGAGAAAGAATACTTAAAGCAGAAGCAAACATTAGATCCTGAGAATAATGAAAAAAAAAAGGAAGAGTACTCTGCGTTGATACCACTGCTT
>NW_027223614.1:0-14621 GCF_030449975.1 Polyergus mexicanus
GCACAAAACTGAGATCGCTATGTACGCAAGTTTTGTTCGTTCGGAACGTCTTAGTTACGTGTCAGTAAGTGAGTTTAGTCGAAAATTCTTGCACGACATTAAGGAAATTGAGGATATACGTTTTTCTGCGCACAAAGCTGAGATCGCTATGTACGCAAGTTTTGTTCGTTCGAAACGTCCTAGTTACGTGTCAGTAAGTGAGATTTGTCTAAAATTCTTGTGCAACATCAAGGAAATTGAGAAGAACCGCTTCGAGGCATACATTGTTAAAATCGTTATGTACGCAAGTTTTGTTCTTTCGAAACGTCTTAGTTACGTGTCAGTAAGTGACATTTGTCTAAAATTCTTGGGCAACATCAAGGAAATTGAGAAGAACCGCTTCACGGCTTACATTGTTAAAATCGCTTTGTACGCAAGTTTTGTTCGTTCGGAACGTCTTAGTTACGTGTCAGTGAGTGAGTTTAGTCGAAAATTCTTGCACGACATTAAAGAATTTGAGGATAAAAGTTTTTCTGCGCACAAAGCTGAGGTCGCTATGTACGCAAGTTTTGTTCGTTCGGAACGTCTTAGTTACGTGTCAGTAAGTGAGTTTAGTCGAAAATTCTTGCACGACATTAAGGAATTTGAGGATATACGTTTTTCTGCGCACAAAGCTGAGATCGCTATGTACGCAAGTTTTGTTCGTTCGGAACGTCTTAGTTACGTGTCAGTAAGTGAGTTTAGTCGAAAATTCTTGCACGACATTAAGGAAATTGAGGATATAAGTTTTCTGCGCACAAAGCTGAGATCGCTATGTACGCAAGTTTTGTTCGTTCGAAACGTCTTAGTTACGAGTCAGTAAGCGAGATTTGTCTAAAATTCTTGTGCAACATCAAGGAAATTGAGAAGAACCGCTTCACGGCTTACATTGTTAAAATCGCTATGTACGCAAGTTTTGTTCGTTCGGAACGTCTTAGTTACGTGTCAGTAAGTGAGTTTAGTCGAAAATTCTTGCACGACATTAAGGAAATTGAGGATATACGTTTTTCTGCGCACAAAGCTGAGATCGCTATGTACGAAAGTTTTGTTCGTTCGAAATGTCTTAGTTACGTGTCAGTAAGTGAGATTTGTCTAAAATTCTTGTGCAACATCAAGGAAATTTATAAGAACCGCTTCACGGCATACATTGTTAAAATCGCTATGTACGCAAGTTTTGGTCGTTCGGAACGTCTTAGTTACGTGTCAGTATGTGAGTTTAGTCGAAAATTCTTGCACGACGTTAAGGAAATTGAGGATATACGTTTTTCTGCGCACAAAGCTGAGATCGCTATGTACTCAAGTTTTGTTCGTTCGGAACGTCTTAGTTACGTGTCAGTAAGTGAGTTTAGTCGAAAATCCTTGCACGACATTAAGAAAATTGAGGATATACTTTTTTCTGCGCACAAAGCTGAGATCGCTATGTACGCAAGTTTTGTTCGTTCGAAACGTCCTAGTTACGTGTCAGTAAGTGAGATTTGTCTAAAATTCTTGTGCAACATCAAGGAAATTGAGAAGAACCGCTTCGAGGCATACATTGTTAAAATCGTTATGTACGCAAGTTTTGTTCGTTCGGAACGTCCTAGTTACGTGTCAGTAAGTGAGATTTGTCTAAAATTCTTGTGCAACATTAAGGAAATTGAGGATATAAGTTTTTCTGCGCACATAGCTGAGATCGCTATGTACGCAAGTTTTGTTCGTTCGAAACGTCTTAGTTACGTGTCAGTAAGCGAGATTTGTCTAAAATTCTTGTGCAACATCAAGGAAATTGAGAAGAACCGCTTCACGGCTTACATTGTAAAAATCGCTATGTACGCAAGTTTTGTTCGTTCGGAACGTCTTAGTTACGTGTCAGTAAGTGAGTTTAGTCGAAAATTCTTGCACGACATTAAGGAAATTGAGGATATACGTTTTTCTGCGCACAAAACTGAGATCGCTATGTACGCAAGTTTTGTTCGTTCGGAACGTCTTAGTTACGTGTCAGTAAGTGAGTTTAGTCGAAAATTCTTGCACGACATTAAGGAATTTGAGGATATACGTTTTTCTGCGCACAAAGCTGAGATCGCTATGTACGCAAGTTTTGTTCGTTCGGAACGTCTTAGTTACGTGTCAGTAAGTGAGTTTAGTCGAAAATTCTTGCACGACATTAAGAAAATTGAGGATATAAGTTTTCTGCGCACAAAGCTGAGATCGCTATGTACGCAAGTTTTGTTCGTTCGAAACGTCTTAGTTACGAGTCAGTAAGCGAGATTTGTCTAAAATTCTTGTGCAACATCAAGGAAATTGAGAAGAACCGCTTCACGGCTTACATTGTTAAAATCGCTATGTACGCAAGTTTTGTTCGTTCGGAACGTCTTAGTTACGTGTCAGTAAGTGAGTTTAGTCGAAAATTCTTGCACGACATTAAGGAATTTGAGGATATACGTTTTTCTGCGCACAAAGCTGAGATCGCTATGTACGCAAGTTTTGTTCGTTCGGAACGTCTTAGTTACGTGTCAGTAAGTGAGTTTATTCGAAAATTCTTGCACGACATTAAGGAAATTGAGGATATAAGTTTTCTGCGCACAAAGCTGAGATCGCTATGTACGCAAGTTTTGTTCGTTCGAAACGTCTTAGTTACGAGTCAGTAAGCGAGATTTGTCTAAAATTCTTGTGCAACATCAAGGAAATTGAGAAGAACCGCTTCACGGCTTACATTGTTAAAATCGCTATGTACGCAAGTTTTGTTCGTTCGGAACGTCTTAGTTACGGGTCAGTAAGTGAGTTTAGTCGAAAATTCTTGCACGACATTAAGGAAATTGAGGATATACGTTTTTCTGCGCACAAAGCTGAGATCGCTATGTACGAAAGTTTTGTTCGTTCGAAATGTCTTAGTTACGTGTCAGTAAGTGAGATTTGTCTAAAATTCTTGTGCAACATTAAGGAAATTGAGGATATAAGTTTTTCTGCGCACATAGCTGAGATCGCTATGTACGCAAGTTTTGTTCGTTCGAAACGTCTTAGTTACGTGTCAGTAAGCGAGATTTGTCTAAAATTCTTGTGCAACATCAAGGAAATTGAGAAGAACCGCTTCACGGCTTACATTGTTAAAATCGCTATGTACGCAAGTTTTGTTCGTTCGGAACGTCTTAGTTACGTGTCAGTAAGTGAGTTTAGTCGAAAATTCTTGCACGACATTAAGGAAATTGAGGATATACGTTTTTATGCGCACAAAACTGAGATCGCTATGTACGCAAGTTTTGTTCGTTCGGAACGTCTTAGTTACGTGTCAGTAAGTGAGTTTAGTCGAAAATTCTTGCACGACATTAAGGAATTTGAGGATATACGTTTTTCTGCGCACAAAGCTGAGATCGCTATGTACGCAAGTTTTGTTCGTTCGGAACGTCTTAGTTACGTGTCAGTAAGTGAGTTTAGTCGAAAATTCTTGCACGACATTAAGGAAATTGAGGATATAAGTTTTCTGCGCTCAAAGCTGAGATCGCTATGTACGCAAGTTTTGTTCGTTCGAAACGTCTTAGTTACGAGTCAGTAAGCGAGATTTGTCTAAAATTCTTGTGCAACATCAAGGAAATTGAGAAGAACCGCTTCACGGCTTACATTGTTAAAATCGCTATGTACGCAAGTTTTGTTCGTTCGGAACGTCTTAGTTACGTGTCAGTAAGTGAGTTTAGTCGAAAATTCTTGCACGACATTAAGGAAATTGAGGATATACGTTTTTCTGCGCACAAAGCTGAGATCGCTATGTACGCAAGTTTTGTTCGTTCGAAACGTCCTAGTTACGTGTCAGTAAGTGAGATTTGTCTAAAATTCTTGTGCAACATCAAGGAAATTGAGAAGAACCGCTTCGAGGCATACATTGTTAAAATCGTTATGTACGCAAGTTTTGTTCGTTCGGAACGTCTTAGTTACGTGTCAGTAAGTGATATTTGTCTAAAATTCTTGGGCAACATCAAGGAAATTGAGAAGAACCGCTTCACGGCTTACATTGTTAAAATCGCTTTGTACGCAAGTTTTGTTCGTTCGGAACGTCTTAGTTACGTGTCAGTGAGTGAGTTTAGTCGAAAATTCTTGCACGACATTAAAGAATTTGAGGATAAAAGTTTTTCTGCGCACAAAGCTGAGGTCGCTATGTACGCAAGTTTTGTTCGTTCGGAACGTCTTAGTTACGTGTCAGTAAGTGAGTTTAGTCGAAAATTCTTGCACGACATTAAGGAATTTGAGGATATACGTTTTTCTGCGCACAAAGCTGAGATCGCTATGTACGCAAGTTTTGTTCGTTCGGAACGTCTTAGTTACGTGTCAGTAAGTGAGTTTAGTCGAAAATTCTTGCACGACATTAAGGAAATTGAGGATATAAGTTTTCTGCGCACAAAGCTGAGATCGCTATGTACGCAAGTTTTGTTCGTTCGAAACGTCTTAGTTACGAGTCAGTAAGCGAGATTTGTCTAAAATTCTTGTGCAACATCAAGGAAATTGAGAAGAACCGCTTCACGGCTTACATTGTTAAAATCGCTATGTACGCAAGTTTTGTTCGTTCGGAACGTCTTAGTTACGTGTCAGTAAGTGAGTTTAGTCGAAAATTCTTGCACGACATTAAGGAAATTGAGGATATACGTTTTTCTGCGCACAAAGCTGAGATCGCTATGTACGAAAGTTTTGTTCGTTCGAAATGTCTTAGTTACGTGTCAGTAAGTGAGATTTGTCTAAAATTCTTGTGCAACATCAAGGAAATTTATAAGAACCGCTTCACGGCATACATTGTTAAAATCGCTATGTACGCAAGTTTTGGTCGTTCGGAACGTCTTAGTTACGTGTCAGTATGTGAGTTTAGTCGAAAATTCTTGCACGACGTTAAGGAAATTGAGGATATACGTTTTTCTGCGCACAAAGCTGAGATCGCTATGTACGCAAGTTTTGTTCGTTCGAAACGTCCTAGTTACGTGTCAGTAAGTGAGATTTGTCTAAAATTCTTGTGCAACATCAAGGAAATTGAGAAGAACCGCTTCGAGGCATACATTGTTAAAATCGTTATGTACGCAAGTTTTGTTCGTTCGGAACGTCTTAGTTACGTGTCAGTAAGTGACATTTGTCTAAAATTCTTGGGCAACATCAAGGAAATTGAGAAGAACCGCTTCACGGCTTACATTGTTAAAATCGCTTTGTACGCAAGTTTTGTTCGTTCGGAACGTCTTAGTTACGTGTCAGTGAGTGAGTTTAGTCGAAAATTCTTGCACGACATTAAGGAATTTGAGGATAAAAGTTTTTCTGCGCACAAAGCTGAGGTCGCTATGTACGCAAGTTTTGTTCGTTCGAAACGTCTTAGTTACGTGTCAGTAAGCGAGATTTGTCTAAAATTCTTGCACGACATTAAGGAAATTGAGGATATACGTTTTTCTGCGCATAAAGCTGAGATCGCTATGTACGCAAGTTTTGTTCGTTCGAAACGTCTTAGTTACGTGTCAGTAAGCGAGATTTGTCTAAAATTCTTGTGCAACATCAAGGAAATTGAGAAGAACCGCTTCACGGCTTACATTGTTAAAATCGCTATGTACGCAAGTTTTGTTCGTTCGGAACGTCTTAGTTACGTGTCAGTAAGTGAGTTTAGTCGAAAATTCTTGCACGACATTAAGGAAATTGAGGATATACGTTTTTCTGCGCACAAAACTGAGATCGCTATGTACGCAAGTTTTGTTCGTTCGGAACGTCTTAGTTACGTGTCAGTAAGTGAGTTTAGTCGAAAATTCTTGCACGACATTAAGGAATTTGAGGATATACGTTTTTCTGCGCACAAAGCTGAGATCGCTATGTACGCAAGTTTTGTTCGTTCGGAACGTCTTAGTTACGTGTCAGTAAGTGAGTTTAGTCGAAAATTCTTGCACGACATTAAGGAAATTGAGGATATAAGTTTTCTGCGCACAAAGCTGAGATCGCTATGTACGCAAGTTTTGTTCGTTCGAAACGTCTTAGTTACGAGTCAGTAAGCGAGATTTGTCTAAAATTCTTGTGCAACATCAAGGAAATTGAGAAGAACCGCTTCACGGCTTACATTGTTAAAATCGCTATGTACGCAAGTTTTGTTCGTTCGGAACGTCTTAGTTACGGGTCAGTAAGTGAGTTTAGTCGAAAATTCTTGCACGACATTAAGGAAATTGAGGATATACGTTTTTCTGCGCACAAAGCTGAGATCGCTATGTACGAAAGTTTTGTTCGTTCGAAATGTCTTAGTTACGTGTCAGTAAGTGAGATTTGTCTAAAATTCTTGTGCAACATTAAGGAAATTGAGGATATAAGTTTTTCTGCGCACATAGCTGAGATCGCTATGTACGCAAGTTTTGTTCGTTCGAAACGTCTTAGTTACGTGTCAGTAAGCGAGATTTGTCTAAAATTCTTGTGCAACATCAAGGAAATTGAGAAGAACCGCTTCACGGCTTACATTGTTAAAATCGCTATGTACGCAAGTTTTGTTCGTTCGGAACGTCTTAGTTACGTGTCAGTAAGTGAGTTTAGTCGAAAATTCTTGCACGACATTAAGGAAATTGAGGATATACGTTTTTCTGCGCACAAAACTGAGATCGCTATGTACGCAAGTTTTGTTCGTTCGGAACGTCTTAGTTACGTGTCAGTAAGTGAGTTTAGTCGAAAATTCTTGCACGACATTAAGGAATTTGAGGATATACGTTTTTCTGCGCACAAAGCTGAGATCGCTATGTACGCAAGTTTTGTTCGTTCGGAACGTCTTAGTTACGTGTCAGTAAGTGAGTTTAGTCGAAAATTCTTGCACGACATTAAGGAAATTGAAGATATAAGTTTTCTGCGCACAAAGCTGAGATCGCTATGTACGCAAGTTTTGTTCGTTCGAAACGTCTTAGTCACGAGTCAGTAAGCGAGATTTGTCTAAAATTCTTGTGCAACATCAAGGAAATTGAGAAGAACCGCTTCACGGCTTACATTGTTAAAATCGCTATGTACGCAAGTTTTGTTCGTTCGGAACGTCTTAGTTACGTGTCAGTAAGTGAGTTTAGTCGAAAATTCTTGCACGACATTAAGGAAATTGAGGATATACGTTTTTCTGCGCACAAAGCTGAGATCGCTATGTACGCAAGTTTTGTTCGTTCGAAACGTCCTAGTTACGTGTCAGTAAGTGAGATTTGTCTAAAATTCTTGTGCAACATCAAGGAAATTGAGAAGAACCGCTTCGAGGCATACATTGTTAAAATCGTTATGTACGCAAGTTTTGTTCGTTCGAAACGTCTTAGTTACGTGTCAGTAAGTGACATTTGTCTAAAATTCTTGGGCAACATCAAGGAAATTGAGAAGAACCGCTTCACGGCTTACATTGTTAAAATCGCTTTGTACGCAAGTTTTGTTCGTTCGGAACGTCTTAGTTACGTGTCAGTGAGTGAGTTTAGTCGAAAATTCTTGCACGACATTAAAGAATTTGAGGATAAAAGTTTTTCTGCGCACAAAGCTGAGGTCGCTATGTACGCAAGTTTTGTTCGTTCGGAACGTCTTAGTTACGTGTCAGTAAGTGAGTTTAGTCGAAAATTCTTGCACGACATTAAGGAATTTGAGGATATACGTTTTTCTGCGCACAAAGCTGAGATCGCTATGTACGCAAGTTTTGTTCGTTCGGAACGTCTTAGTTACGTGTCAGTAAGTGAGTTTAGTCGAAAATTCTTGCACGACATTAAGGAAATTGAGGATATAAGTTTTCTGCGCACAAAGCTGAGATCGCTATGTACGCAAGTTTTGTTCGTTCGAAACGTCTTAGTTACGAGTCAGTAAGCGAGATTTGTCTAAAATTCTTGTGCAACATCAAGGAAATTGAGAAGAACCGCTTCACGGCTTACATTGTTAAAATCGCTATGTACGCAAGTTTTGTTCGTTCGGAACGTCTTAGTTACGTGTCAGTAAGTGAGTTTAGTCGAAAATTCTTGCACGACATTAAGGAAATTGAGGATATACGTTTTTCTGCGCACAAAGCTGAGATCGCTATGTACGAAAGTTTTGTTCGTTCGAAATGTCTTAGTTACGTGCCAGTAAGTGAGATTTGTCTAAAATTCTTGTGCAACATCAAGGAAATTTATAAGAACCGCTTCACGGCATACATTGTTAAAATCGCTATGTACGCAAGTTTTGGTCGTTCGGAACGTCTTAGTTACGTGTCAGTATGTGAGTTTAGTCGAAAATTCTTGCACGACGTTAAGGAAATTGAGGATATACGTTTTTCTGCGCACAAAGCTGAGATCGCTATGTACTCAAGTTTTGTTCGTTCGGAACGTCTTAGTTACGTGTCAGTAAGTGAGTTTAGTCGAAAATCCTTGCACGACATTAAGAAAATTGAGGATATACTTTTTTCTGCGCACAAAGCTGAGATCGCTATGTACGCAAGTTTTGTTCGTTCGAAACGTCCTAGTTACGTGTCAGTAAGTGAGATTTGTCTAAAATTCTTGTGCAACATCAAGGAAATTGAGAAGAACCGCTTCGAGGCATACATTGTTAAAATCGTTATGTACGCAAGTTTTGTTCGTTCGGAACGTCCTAGTTACGTGTCAGTAAGTGAGATTTGTCTAAAATTCTTGTGCAACATTAAGGAAATTGAGGATATAAGTTTTTCTGCGCACATTGCTGAGATCGCTATGTACGCAAGTTTTGTTCGTTCGAAACGTCTTAGTTACGTGTCAGTAAGCGAGATTTGTCTAAAATTCTTGTGCAACATCAAGGAAATTGAGAAGAACCGCTTCACGGCTTACATTGTAAAAATCGCTATGTACGCAAGTTTTGTTCGTTCGGAACGTCTTAGTTACGTGTCAGTAAGTGAGTTTAGTCGAAAATTCTTGCACGACATTAAGGAAATTGAGGATATACGTTTTTCTGCGCACAAAACTGAGATCGCTATGTACGCAAGTTTTGTTCGTTCGGAACGTCTTAGTTACGTGTCAGTAAGTGAGTTTAGTCGAAAATTCTTGCACGACATTAAGGAATTTGAGGATATACGTTTTTCTGCGCACAAAGCTGAGATCGCTATGTACGCAAGTTTTGTTCGTTCGGAACGTCTTAGTTACGTGTCAGTAAGTGAGTTTAGTCGAAAATTCTTGCACGACATTAAGGAAATTGAGGATATAAGTTTTCTGCGCACAAAGCTGAGATCGCTATGTACGCAAGTTTTGTTCGTTCGAAACGTCTTAGTTACGAGTCAGTAAGCGAGATTTGTCTAAAATTCTTGTGCAACATCAAGGAAATTGAGAAGAACCGCTTCACGGCTTACATTGTTAAAATCGCTATGTACGCAAGTTTTGTTCGTTCGGAACGTCTTAGTTACGTGTCAGTAAGTGAGTTTAGTCGAAAATTCTTGCACGACATTAAGGAATTTGAGGATATACGTTTTTCTGCGCACAAAGCTGAGATCGCTATGTACGCAAGTTTTGTTCGTTCGGAACGTCTTAGTTACGTGTCAGTAAGTGAGTTTATTCGAAAATTCTTGCACGACATTAAGGAAATTGAGGATATAAGTTTTCTGCGCACAAAGCTGAGATCGCTATGTACGCAAATTTTGTTCGTTCGAAACGTCTTAGTTACGAGTCAGTAAGCGAGATTTGTCTAAAATTCTTGTGCAACATCAAGGAAATTGAGAAGAACCGCTTCACGGCTTACATTGTTAAAATCGCTATGTACGCAAGTTTTGTTCGTTCGGAACGTCTTAGTTACGGGTCAGTAAGTGAGTTTAGTCGAAAATTCTTGCACGACATTAAGGAAATTGAGGATATACGTTTTTCTGCGCACAAAGCTGAGATCGCTATGTACGAAAGTTTTGTTCGTTCGAAATGTCTTAGTTACGTGTCAGTAAGTGAGATTTGTCTAAAATTCTTGTGCAACATTAAGGAAATTGAGGATATAAGTTTTTCTGCGCACATAGCTGAGATCGCTATGTACGCAAGTTTTGTTCGTTCGAAACGTCTTAGTTACGTGTCAGTAAGCGAGATTTGTCTAAAATTCTTGTGCAACATCAAGGAAATTGAGAAGAACCGCTTCACGGCTTACATTGTTAAAATCGCTATGTACGCAAGTTTTGTTCGTTCGGAACGTCTTAGTTACGTGTCAGTAAGTGAGTTTAGTCGAAAATTCTTGCACGACATTAAGGAAATTGAGGATATACGTTTTTCTGCGCACAAAACTGAGATCGCTATGTACGCAAGTTTTGTTCGTTCGGAACGTCTTAGTTACGTGTCAGTAAGTGAGTTTAGTCGAAAATTCTTGCACGACATTAAGGAAATTGAGGATATACGTTTTTCTGCGCACAAAGCTGAGATCGCTATGTACGAAAGTTTTGTTCGTTCGAAATGTCTTAGTTACGTGTCAGTAAGTGAGATTTGTCTAAAATTCTTGTGCAACATCAAGGAAATTTATAAGAACCGCTTCACGGCATACATTGTTAAAATCGCTATGTACGCAAGTTTTGGTCGTTCGGAACGTCTTAGTTACGTGTCAGTATGTGAGTTTAGTCGAAAATTCTTGCACGACGTTAAGGAAATTGAGGATATACGTTTTTCTGCGCACAAAGCTGAGATCGCTATGTACTCAAGTTTTGTTCGTTCGGAACGTCTTAGTTACGTGTCAGTAAGTGAGTTTAGTCGAAAATCCTTGCACGACATTAAGAAAATTGAGGATATACTTTTTTCTGCGCACAAAGCTGAGATCGCTATGTACGCAAGTTTTGTTCGTTCGAAACGTCCTAGTTACGTGTCAGTAAGTGAGATTTGTCTAAAATTCTTGTGCAACATCAAGGAAATTGAGAAGAACCGCTTCGAGGCATACATTGTTAAAATCGTTATGTACGCAAGTTTTGTTCGTTCGGAACGTCCTAGTTACGTGTCAGTAAGTGAGATTTGTCTAAAATTCTTGTGCAACATTAAGGAAATTGAGGATATAAGTTTTTCTGCGCACATAGCTGAGATCGCTATGTACGCAAGTTTTGTTCGTTCGAAACGTCTTAGTTACGTGTCAGTAAGCGAGATTTGTCTAAAATTCTTGTGCAACATCAAGGAAATTGAGAAGAACCGCTTCACGGCTTACATTGTAAAAATCGCTATGTACGCAAGTTTTGTTCGTTCGGAACGTCTTAGTTACGTGTCAGTAAGTGAGTTTAGTCGAAAATTCTTGCACGACATTAAGGAAATTGAGGATATACGTTTTTCTGCGCACAAAACTGAGATCGCTATGTACGCAAGTTTTGTTCGTTCGAAACGTCTTAGTTACGAGTCAGTAAGCGAGATTTGTCTAAAATTCTTGTGCAACATCAAGGAAATTGAGAAGAACCGCTTCACGGCTTACATTGTTAAAATCGCTATGTACGCAAGTTTTGTTCGTTCGGAACGTCTTAGTTACGTGTCAGTAAGTGAGTTTAGTCGAAAATTCTTGCACGACATTAAGGAATTTGAGCATATACGTTTTTCTGCGCACAAAGCTGAGATCGCTATGTACGCAAGTTTTGTTCGTTCGGAACGTCTTAGTTACGTGTCAGTAAGTGAGTTTATTCGAAAATTCTTGCACGACATTAAGGAAATTGAGGATATAAGTTTTCTGCGCACAAAGCTGAGATCGCTATGTACGCAAGTTTTGTTCGTTCGAAACGTCTTAGTTACGAGTCAGTAAGCGAGATTTGTCTAAAATTCTTGTGCAACATCAAGGAAATTGAGAAGAACCGCTTCACGGCTTACATTGTTAAAATCGCTATGTACGCAAGTTTTGTTCGTTCGGAACGTCTTAGTTACGGGTCAGTAAGTGAGTTTAGTCGAAAATTCTTGCACGACATTAAGGAAATTGAGGATATACGTTTTTCTGCGCACAAAGCTGAGATCGCTATGTACGAAAGTTTTGTTCGTTCGAAATGTCTTAGTTACGTGTCAGTAAGTGAGATTTGTCTAAAATTCTTGTGCAACATTAAGGAAATTGAGGATATAAGTTTTTCTGCGCACATAGCTGAGATCGCTATGTACGCAAGTTTTGTTCGTTCGAAACGTCTTAGTTACGTGTCAGTAAGCGAGATTTGTCTAAAATTCTTGTGCAACATCAAGGAAATTGAGAAGAACCGCTTCACGGCTTACATTGTTAAAATCGCTATGTACGCAAGTTTTGTTCGTTCGGAACGTCTTAGTTACGTGTCAGTAAGTGAGTTTAGTCGAAAATTCTTGCACGACATTAAGGAAATTGAGGATATACGTTTTTCTGCGCACAAAACTGAGATCGCTATGTACGCAAGTTTTGTTCGTTCGGAACGTCTTAGTTACGTGTCAGTAAGTGAGTTTAGTCGAAAATTCTTGCACGACATTAAGGAAATTGAGGATATACGTTTTTCTGCGCACAAAGCTGAGATCGCTATGTACGAAAGTTTTGTTCGTTCGAAATGTCTTAGTTACGTGTCAGTAAGTGAGATTTGTCTAAAATTCTTGTGCAACATCAAGGAAATTTATAAGAACCGCTTCACGGCATACATTGTTAAAATCGCTATGTACGCAAGTTTTGTTCGTTCGGAACGTCTTAGTTACGTGTCAGTAAGTGAGTTTAGTTGAAAATTCTTGTACAACGTTAACGAAATTGAGAAGAACCGCTTCACGGCATACATTGTTAAAATCGCTATGTACGAAAGTTTTGTTCGTTCGGAACGTCTTAGTTACGTGTCAGTAAGTGAGATTTGTCTAAAATTCTTGTGCAACTTCAAGGAAATTGAGAAGAATCGCTTCACGGCATACATTGTTAAAATCGCTATGTACGCAAGTTTTGTTCGTTCGGAACGTCTTAGTTACGTGTCAGTAAGTGAGTTTAGTTGAAAATTCTTGTACAACGTTAACGAAATTGAGAAGAACCGCTTCACGGCATACATTGTTAAAATCGCTAAGTACGCAAGTTTTGTTCGTTCGGAACGTCTTAGTTACGTGTCAGTAAGTGAATTTAGTCGAAAATTCTTGTAGAACGTTAAAGAAATTGAGGATATACGTTTTTCTGCGCACAAAGCTGAGATCGCTATGTACGCAAGTTTAATTCGTTCGGAACGTCTTAGTTACGTGTCAGTAAGTGAGTTTAGTCGTAAATTCTTGTACAACATTAAGGAAGTTGAGGATATACGTTTTCCTTCGCACAAAACTGAGATCGCTATGTACGCAAGTTTTGTTCGTTCGGAACGTCTTAGTTACGTGTCAGTAAGTGAGATTTGTCTAAAATTAATGTGCATCAAGGAAATTGAGAAGGACCGCTTCACGGCATACATTGTTAAAATCGTTATGTAAGCAAGTTTTGTTCGTTCGGAACGTCTTAGTTACGTGTCAGTAAGTGAGAATCGTCTAAAATTCTCTGTGCAACATCCAGGAAATTGAGAAGAACCGCTTCACGGCATACATTGTTAAAATCGTTATGTTCGCAAGTTTTGTTCGTTCGGAACGTCTTAGATACGTGTCAGTAAGTGAGTTTAGTCGAAAATTCTTGTACATCATTAAGGCAGTTATGGATATACGTTTTTCTGCGCACAAAGCTAAGATCGATACGTACGCAAGTTTAGTTCGTTCGGAACGTCTTAGTTACGTGTCAGTAAGTGAGTTTAGTCGAAAATTCTTGTACAACGTTAACGAAATTGAGAAGTACCGCTTCACGGCATACATTGTTAAAATCGCTATGTACGCAAGTTTTGGTCGTTCGGAACGTCTTAGTTACGTGTCAGTAAATGAGTTTAGTCGAAAATTCTTGTACAACGTTAAAGAAATCGAGGATATACGTTTTACGGCGCACAAAGCTGAGATCGCTATGTACGCAAGTTTTGTTCGTTCGGAACGTCTTAGTTACGTGTCAGTAAGTGAGTTTAGTCGAAAATTCTTGTACAACGTTATAGAAATTGAGGATATACGTTTTTCTGCTCACAAAGCTGAGATCGCTATGTACGCAAGTTTAATTCGTTCGGAACGTCTTAGTTACGTGTCAGTAAGTGAGTTTAGTCGAAAATTCTTGTACAACGTTAAAGAAATTGAGGATATACTTTCTTCTGCGCACAAAGCTGAGATCGCTATGTACGCAAGTTTAATTCGTTCGGAACTTCTTAGTTACGTGTCAGTAAGTGAGTTTAGTGGAAAATTCTTGTACAACGTTAACGAAATTGAGGATATACGTTTTTCTGCGCACAAAGCTGAGATCGCTATGTACGCAAGTTTTGTTCGTTTGGAACGTCTTAGTTACGTGTCAGTAAGTGAGATTTGTCTAAAATTCTTGTGCAAATTCAAGGAAATTGAGAAGAACCGTTTCACGGCATACATTGTTAAAATCGCTATGAACGCAAGTTTTGTTCGTTCGGAACGTCTTAGTTACGTGTCAGTAAGTGAGTTTAGTCGAAAATTCTTGTACAACGTTAACGAAATTGAGAAGAACCGCTTCACGGCATACATTGTTAAAATCGCTATGTACGCAAGTTTTGTTCTTTCGGAACGTCTTAGTTACGTGTCAGTAAGTGAGTTTAGTCGAAAATTCTTGTACAACGTTAAAGAAATTGAGGATATACGTTTTTCTGCGCACAAAGCTAAGATCGATATGTACGCAAGTTTTGGTCGTTCGGAACGTCTTAGTTA
>NW_027223615.1:0-14274 GCF_030449975.1 Polyergus mexicanus
AAGCAGTGGTATCAACGCAGAGTACTATATGTTCAGTGCTTATAAAATATATATTTATACTCTCTTGTTACTCTCTATTGCTCAGATATAAACTAAGCTATTGGAAACAACGCGGCGTTGATCTCTCACGAGCAATCTAAAGAGTACTATTTCAAAAATGCCGTGCTCTTTCGTACTGCACCAGGATGGCATATCGATCAACTCTATAAAGCAGCCCGTACAGACGCGCCCTTCATCGGCTTTTACATTTTCCACAAACCGTGCCTGTTATTGCGCGATCCAGACATTATAAAGCAATTTATGATCCGCGACTTTCATAATTTCTGCGATCGCCATTTTGGCGGTTCCAAACAAAGGGACAGTATCGGCATGAAGAATTTATTTGGCCTGAACAATCCGATCTGGAAATACATACGTGCGAACCAAGTTTACGCCCACGTTAACCAGAAGCAAGCTAAAATGGATGTTCTCGCTGATGATGGAGATCGGAAATCCAATGATTGATTATCTCAAACATTATCCGGCGGATCACGACGACGTGAAGCTGGTGGATGCCCAAGAGCTCAGTTACAAGTATGCTACCGATTTAATCGCTTCGATTACACTCGGTACCAAGATGGACATCTTCCATTATCCGAATGAGGAATTCTCAACTGAAGGTATTACCTTTGAATTTAACAATATATATTATATTACAAAATCTAATTAATAGCAAAAGCGGACCAAATCAAATAAAAGTAATATTGTTTATCATGTGATACGTACTAAGTATAAAAACAATTCCTATCGTATCATTGTCAGTTATATGATGTTACGAAAAAAAAATGGAAATTCTATTAAATAATATTATGTTATGGATATCAAAAAAAATTATGATATGTGTGTGTGTGTGTGTGTGTGTGTGTGTAATTTATTTAAATTTTTAATTTAATCTTAATAAATAAAATAGTAAAAAAATATACAAAATGTTCTAAAACTTTAAAAAACTAAACTAATTGGATTAACGAATTTTTGATAAATTATTATTTATTTGATCCATTCTTACTTTGACATCTATATCATCCACTGAAATTCTAATAGCGATGAAAAATTCTTAACATCCATTTAATTATAATAACTTGCGAATGTTTTTAGTTTACAAATTCTTTCACGGATTTAGAAGAATGGTCGCCCTTATTACGGTGTTCTTCATGCCTGAACTGATAGACCTGATTGGTACGAGAATTCTTGTAAACTCCTCTTTTGTAGCAAAAGTCTTCTGGAACATTATGAAAAATCGTGAAAAAACCGGTGAGAAACGAGGTGATTTTATCGACTTGCTGCTCCAGTTACAGCATGGCAAGCAGAATCCCGATTAGAGTAAGTAGCTTTGAATCGCGATTTATTTTATTACCACGTTTTTGTCTGAAAATATTCGAACGTCTTATTATAAAAATAGTCAAAATTGCATCGATGTACTTTTTATATTGTTTAATAATCCTGAGATATATAATTTTAACAATATTTTATTATCATTATAAATTTTCTATTGTAATATTTGTATGTGATTTATCATCTCTACGTTTTAATATATTTCTACATTTAATATATTTCTTAATTCTTCGTATAATATTTATATATGAAATTTTCATTTAACATTTATATTGAGTGATTGCATAAGTTCGTGCCCGATTTAAATATAAACTTCAATAGATTATATTTTAGAGATAACACTTTTATTAATCAATTATATAGTCTCCATTCTTTTCTACAATGGTTTTCCAACGATCTATAAGTTTGTCGATTCCATTTTTGAAGAAAGAACTTGGTTTTTCTTGAAAAAAGTTTGTAAGGTAGTTTTCGACAGCTTCCTCGGAATTGAGATTCTTGCTATTTAAACTATTCTGCAAAGACCGGAACAGATAAAAATCTGAAGGCGCAATATCTGGAAAATATGGCGGGTGCTGTAGAATGTTTTATTGCAACTCCTGCAGTTTTCGCAGCATCTGTTGAGCGACGTGTGGCCTAGCATTGTCGTGGTGGAAGATGACGCCTTTTCGATTGGCCAAAATCGGACGTTTTTCTCGAATAGCTGCAGCGAGTCTAGTTAGTTGCTCACAGTACTTGTCCGCCGTGATTGTTTCGCCGCGTCGGAGCAGCTCAAAGTAAATAATTCCCTTGCGATCCCACCAAACACACAGCAACATCTTCATCGGATGCAAGCCAGCCTTTGTTACGGGTTCTGCGCCTTCAGCTGCTGTTTTCCATGTCCTCTTTCGCTGTACGTTTTTGTAGAGAATCCACTTTTCATCGCCTGTTACCATTCGATCTAAAAAAGGTCTTTTTTGTTACGCTCGAGAAGAGAAAGAGCCGCAGTCATGCGATTTAGCTTATTCCTTTCAGTCAGGAGATGCGGCATTCACGTATCAAGCTTGGAAATGTATCAAAATTTTTTTAAATGACGAAAAGCGGTTGAATTAACGATGTTCATCCTCTCAGCAATATCCTCATTTGTAATCCTTGGGTTTCTTTCCACTAAGGCATGCACAATGTCATCATCAATGCCAGAAGGCCGTCCAGAGCGGGGTTGATCCTCCATGTTGAAATCACCATTTCGAAATTTGCCAAACCACTTTTTGACTGTTCGGAAAGCAGGAGCGCGGTCCAAATAAACGCTTTGAATATTTTTTTGTGCAATCCCAACACTCACGCCTTTCTGAAATTCATATAACATTACATGCCGCAAATGCATCTTTTCGTTCTCCATTTTTATTGATTTCTCTTGTGCACAAATGGACTTATCTGAACAATATCTGACGCTAAATTGACATAAGACAACGTCATCTATTCGGTGTAAGCAACAATTACCACACGAAAACAATAGAACTCCGCCATGCAGTATCTTAATGCCATCTATGAAAATCGGGCACGAACTTATGCAATCATCCAATAATATTAAAGTTCATTAATAAAATTTATTAATAAAGTTCATTAATAAAGAAATCGCGTAAATGAAATAATGAAAATAATGAGTAATAAAAAATAATAAAGACTAAATATTTACCACAGAATTTGAGGGTGAAAATTTATTATATCAGTCCGGTACTTTCTTCTCGGGCTTTGAGTCGAGTGCTACTTGCATGTCCTTCACTCTATTGGAACTGGCGAAACATTCCATGTATCAGAAGCTGGCCAGGCAGAATATTAACCGGGCAATCGACAAGCACGGCTGGACATACGAAGCGTTCCAGAACATGAAGTATCTCGATCAGACGATAGCCGAGAGTCTAAGATTATATCCGCCACTGTCCACAATCGATAGATGTACTCATGAAGATTACAAGGTAAATTTAAAAGTTGATTAAAATTTCAAAAATCTGATTATGATTTCGCAAAATATTTAATCAGATCCGGAATATGTCATAATTTGATTTGAATAACGTCGAATGAAGAGTTCTCAAAAACTTCTCAAGCGTTCTAATTTTTTTTGAAGAACATGAAAAGTTTTTAAACAATCTAATAATCTTTTACATAAGAAATTTTTATGTATTTGAAGATTTTGGATATATTGAAAACTTGAACGGAAAATTATAACTAAAGTAGTTTTGTTCCTTATAAAATTTACTGTCATAAAAATTAAATGCTTGTCCATTAATGAGTATAATTAAATATTAATAAAAATATAAAATTTCAGATTCCTAACACCGATATTGTTATCGAGAAAGGTACGCCGATATACATCTTTTTATACGGACTCGGAGCTGATCCCAGATTCTGGAATGAACCCGAAATATACAACCCCGATAGATTCAATGAAAATAATCATATCACTGACGCCTACATACCATTCGAAATTGGTCATAGGATGTGCATAGGTAGATATGATAATGTAGATGTAAAGTATATAATAGGTTATTCTAAAAATATACACTTTCTTGCAAAAGATCAAAAATAATATACAAAGAAATTTAAAAAATATTTTAATAGTATAAAAACCAATAAAATATTAATAATAAAAACTGAAAAAAATCAATGTGTCATCAAAATGTTATCAAAGTTGATAATAAAGCATATGAAGAGTTCTAATATTTTAATACAATTATAAGACTCTATCACACACAGACATGGTATATCTAGACTGAATGTTGAGAAGTGTGAGCCCAAGGTGCAAGTAGAAAAGTATGTCCTTTTCTACAAGCATCTTTACCCCCACTCCTTAACTAAAGGCAAACACTCGGTCTAGATGTACTATATCTATAGAACCCATTCTATAACTTTTAACGATATTGTTATCATTGTGCTATTAAAACATCGAAAAACAGTTGCGCAATTGTATCTAACGACATCGTTAAAGGTTATAGAATAAGCTTCTTAATGTAACAAATAAAATAAAAATGGGTAACAAAAGAGCCAGTAGCGGTAATTAAAGCGCATAAATTTTTTATTTAAATAACTTTAAATAACTGCTCGGATTTAGTTGCACATTTCGGCCCGATTCCGTGGCTCACGCCTATTGCCCCCCACACGCCGCTCGTGCGTTAGCGACGAGTCGCCAGATACGCGTAACTAAGGAGCGCGACGTTTTGTCTCAGGAGCGTTCATATGTAAGAATGCCCAAATATAATAATAAGACAATATTTTTTAAATGCATCGCAAAAATTCTCAAAATTCTGAAAGTTTTTCTTCAATATTTTATATCAATGAAATATAAAATATTGAAGAAAAACTTTCAGAATATTGAGAATTTTCGCGATGCATTTAAAAAATATTGTCTTATTATTATATTTGGGCATTCTTACATATGAACGCTCCTGAGACAAAACGTCGCGCTCCTTAGTTACGCGTATCTGGCGACTCGTCGCTAACGCACGAGCGGCGAGTGGGGGGGCAATAGGCGTGAGCCACGGAATCGGGCCGAAATGTGCAACTAAACCCGAGGTCGAGCACTAAATTTAAATCCGTGAAAAAATTTGTAAACTAAAAACATTATGAAGTTATTAC
Source organism: Polyergus mexicanus (assembly GCF_030449975.1). Taxonomy (NCBI): domain Eukaryota; kingdom Metazoa; phylum Arthropoda; class Insecta; order Hymenoptera; family Formicidae; genus Polyergus; species Polyergus mexicanus. The sequence continues at coordinate 4,981 of NW_027223615.1, forward strand.
AATTAAATAGATGTTAAGAATTTTTCATCGCTATTAGAATTTCAGTCGTTGATATAGATGTCAAAGTAAGAATGGATCAAATAAAAAATAATTTATCAAAAATTCGTTAATCCAATTAGTTTAGTTTTTTAAAGTTTTAAAACATTTTGTATATTTTTTACTATTTTATTTATTAAGATTAAATTATAAATTTAAATAAACTACACACACACACACATATCATAATTTTTTTGGTATTCATAACATAATATTATTTAATAGAATTTCCATTTTTTTTTTTCGTAACATCATATAACTAACAATGTTACGATAGGAATTGTTTTTACACTTAGTACGTATCACATGATAAACAATATTACTTTTATTTGATTTGGTCCGCTTTTGCTATTAATTAGATTTTGTAATATAATATATATTGTTAAATTCAAAGGTAATACCTTCAGTTGAGAATTCCTCATTCGGATAATGGAAGGTGTCCATCTTGGTACCGAGTGTAATCGAAGCGATTAAATCGGTAGCATACTTGTAACTGAGCTCTTGGGCATCCACCAGCTTCACGTCGTCGTGATCCGCCGGATAATGTTTGAGATAATCCATTATTGGGTCTCCGATCTCCATCATCAGCGGGAACATCCGTTTTAGCTTGCTCCCGGTTAACGTGAGCGTGAACTTGGTTCGCACGTATTTCAAGATCGGATTGTTCAGACCAAACAAATTCTTCATGCCGATACTGTCCCTTTGTTTGGAACCGGCAAAATGACGATCGCAGAAATTGTGAAAGTCGCGGATCATAAATTGCTTTATAATGTCTGGATCGCGCAATAACAGGCACGGTTTGTGGAAAATGTAAAAGCCGATGAAGGGCGCGTCTGTACGGGCTGCTTTATAGAGTTGACCGATGTGCCATCCTGGTCCAGTACGAAAGAGCACGGCATTTTTGAAATTACCGAAGATTAGATTGCTCGTGAGAGATTCAACGCCGCGTTGTTTCCAATAGCTTAGTTTATATCTGAGCGATAGAGAGTAACAATAGAGTATAAATATATATTTTATAAGCACTGAATATATACTATATATATATATATATATAGATAAATGTGAATATAAAGATAAGATTTAGAATATAAATGATAAGAATTACTTAATGTACATTTTGTGGTAAAAATATCTATAATTGTAAACGCTAATAAATATAATTAAAGATTTAATAGATCTCGGAATAAGATTCGATACAGTTGCAATTATTAAATACATATTTAATTAATAAATTAAAATTAATTAATTAAATTTAAAAAGTTAACAACTATTATTTTAATTCTTAATTTTATCACATTTTTTTTATACTAACCTGGCGTATATCCAGAATAGTTTTATTATTATGACAATCTATATAAAACTGATCAGCATGATGTATCTGTATCACTAAAACGCTAGACACTTTCCGCTAAAAGGGCTATAATTCTCATGAGAAAAATGTTTTCAGTCAGAAATCTGTTTGAATTTGTAATATGTTCTAGTTTTTGTGTCTTTGATCAAAGGTCTTAAGTTAAGTTAACAGAAAACTTTTATGGCCAGTTTCTGAACAGGTACAAAAAGTAAATATTTTTTTCGAAAATGCACATTTTTCGCAATATTAAGGGATTCTGACATTTTCTGTAAATCTGTGAAATGGCCATATAAGTTTTTTGTTTTGATTAAAGACACAAGAACTACAATATATCACAAATTCAAACGAATTAATTAAAAACGTTTTTCTCATATGAATCGTACGTGATCTTTTCTTGAAAATTGTTCTTAGCGGATTCTTAATTGTTCTTTTATAATTAATAATCAGTAGAATACACAGTAAGATTAGTAGACCGTCTGTTCTCGCCGTAGACTTACTATTGAGATATGAGAACCGTTGAAGAAATCAATCGTAAAAGAGTAGGGATATCCGATGAAGAGGAGGAACAGTATATCTGAGACATTCAGAATTTTAATATTGAACTTTGTTATTTCTTCATCTTATCGAATTAATGTAAAAATCAATGCGTATTAGTATTTCAAAAATGTAAAGATTTAGATTTCTTAATGTACAAACAACAAATTGGTTAGGCTCCAAAATATTAACAAACAGAAAACCGTAATTATAGAAGGTAATGAGGAGCCAACGCAGTTTTTCACCGAATTATGTTATGGCATTGAAAAAGTCTCAAGAAAGACCGAAACGTTCGCGAATTTCCTTGATTTGATGCGTTTGTGCTGCCATTACAAAGGGTTACTCACAACTCAATACTCAACACGTGGTGCAAGTTTTAAATTAATTGGGTCAATAGTTGATGAGATACAGTCACGCAAAGTAGTGTTACAAAATTTTGTGTAAAAATCGGTAAAATGGAAAGAACGCTTGAAAACGCGCCAATATTAAATTCTGCGTTAAATTAGAGAAGTCTCAAATACAGAAGCGTTACAAATGATTCAACAAGCCTACAGAGAATTAGCTATACATAAAAGTAACGTTTCAAAGATACAGATGACATAAAAAAAAAAACGTGAATCAAACTTTGAAAGGACTTGCTTCAGAAGACTAGGCTTGCTAAATCATTTGAAAATCAAAAATGTCTGAGTTGGTTCTAATAATTTTTTAAACTCGGAATAAAAGTAAATCCCCATTTCCAGCTGCTTCGTTATTTTATGAGATTTATTTCAGTACTTACAATACACAAATTATACATTTATACCATACATATACATATCGTACACACATAGGGTACAGGATACAATACATGATAAAGAAAAAAATACTATAAGGGAACGATGTATCATGACGTATTAAAGATCGATTCAACATTGCTTGACATATATAAAATATCTCTTCTTAATCAAATGTATAGAAAGAGACATTTAATTGCAATACTCCTTGTTTTCTTTGCATATATGCGATATAAGATTTTTGAGGGGGAAAGGTTATCTCTCCTCTGCCTCATTATATGTTTGTTCGTGTACTAAAGAACTAAAGTATCGCAAACTTTTCTTTTGAAGACGTTCACACATTTAAAACGGCTCGCACTGTACGTAAACGGAATGGAAACCCTATATCGTATCGGGTGTAACTTTATAACGTTTCTAGTATAAACATCGTTCTTAAAATAACTTCGTTATATCCTACGGGCAACCATAAATACAGAGATACAGTTTTGTAAGTCTCCAAAAGACGTCGAAATAATATTTTAATTTCTCAGATCTCATGTAAACAAAAAAATCGATCCCCAATTATAAGGAATAAATATTTTTTAGATAAAAGTTCTAAAAAAAATTTTTTTATATCTGAATGTTTTTCGAACATTTAAAGAGCGTCTTAATTCTTGAAAGATCCTTTAAATATTGCAGAAGACGTTTTAATCTTTCCAATCTTTGTACAGAAGACATTCTGATTTTTCAATCTTTTTTAAGCATCTATGACACATCTTAATTTTCTAACTAATTTCCTTATATAATTTTTAAACATCTCTTAAAGATTGCTTGGATTAATTGTTTCGTGTAATTTCGTCGATGATGTATTAAGTAATTTTCTTCGCTATAATCTGTTAGAGAATATTATATATAGAGAGAAAGAGAGAGTGTGCCACAAATAAGCTTTATCTTCTATAAAATATATACAATATAGTTTTCAAATATTTTACATCGAGAGTACTTAATAGACAGAGTGAATCACCTAATTCAATAATGTAGAACAATTTTTACAATCTTTACCACGAACAGAAATCGAACAGATTCTACCAGCGGATTATAGGTAATTGAAACAAGCAGAATTTCGACAGATTCAATTTCATATAGGAATAATTGAAGAGAAATTAAGATTTCATTAATATAGTTTTCTTAAAAATATTTGTCAAAATCAATTGTTTAAAATTAGATAATTCACTCTCTTCAAACCTCTCCATAGAATTTTTTGCTATACAAATTAAAGTTATTTAAATTTTTAGTCTCGTAAATAATATTTCTCGTTGTATTTACTCGTCGCTTTATACTTTTCGCTCAGAATTCCAAAAAATATCCTTTTGCGATGAAAAACGTATACGTATATGCATACACAAAAACGCATACACTGTACTAAACAGTTTCTAAAAAATAAAAAATAAAAAAAACCTAAAATTCTTATTTTCGCGACACAGACACATTTATTTTATAATAAAGCAAAGTTTCATAATATATAAATGTGATAGTTTGACTTAGTAACATTCATTGATACTCATTCTCGTAAGCATTTGGATCGTATCGACGTGCTCATAATATAAATTAAAAATAATAGGCTCTCTACAATTTCATAACGCAATAATAATCCAACATTGCTGGAAACTGATCAATAATTTTTTTTGTTAAGTAATTTGATTTTTTGCTTTAATTGGTTTTCTCATGCTCCGCATTGAACATCGTTCAGTATTTATTTATTTTGCCATTGTTTCAAGATATTATTAAAAAATCTTAAAAATTTTAATTACTAATTCTTTATTAATTTGTTGTGACACACAACGTAACATCAAGATACGGCTGTTCGCAGCAAATTTTGGAATGCTTTATATTACATCTTTAATGTGAGTTACTATCATTATCGAACTTCATATTCTCATCTATATTACAATTACAATAACATTGAAAAGAAAGAAAAGAAGAAACTCGAAACTGTTCAATGTTTAATTGAATCGAAAATGTCAGAAACTTAAAATATATTTAGATTAATATTTATTTAAAGAAAATAACATTTATATATATATTTTCTATCTCTCAATAATCGATCAAAATATTTAATATTTTATTCTTAGTAAATTAAAATCTTACTTTTTTATCAATAATCAATCCAAACTATTTAAATATTTTACTCCTGGCAAACTAATATTTCATCCTTTATCTATAATAGATTTAGCATATTTGAATGTTCGTTTCTATTGGCAATCAACTAAAAAAATATGCATACTAATATTTTATTTAGAACTTTTAATTAATGTTTAATATATTAAACATTTATTTACTATTTTTTTTTGTTAATAATCAAACGCGATATCGCAAAATATTTCATACCTCATCATTTATTTCTATGTATATTCTAAGCAAAAAGATTCTAAGATAAATCTTTAACACAAATTTTCTTTAAGCTGCAAAATTTCTTGATATGGTATATACGAAACACACGCCAATATACTTTCTGAATTTCCCAATTCAATTTAAAGGATAGCCGTCCAATTATGATACAAAGCTATTTTAGTTGTGTGTCCTGTTGCTGCTGTTGTTTCTGCATTCGCTGCGAATAGGTTATGGTTTGCAATCTCACTTGGCTAAGACCGGGCGAAGAAGCTAGACTTGGGACGGTGGATGAAAAGACGGTCCCTACGCCAGGACTAGCACCCGCACCGGTGGTAGAGCCGGAAGTGGCATACTCGGGCTGGAACCTGGACCGGAACTTCGTCTCACCAAACTGGCAATCAGTTTTCCTTGGATAGGCATAGCCTGCCGCAATTGTCTTTAAATAAAATGCTAATTTCGAGTATAGTACAGTTTAGAGTACAGAAGTTTAGATTAGTACAGAATCATCCAAAGCGGGTATGTGGGTTAATAGCTTATGTATTTCTTCTATCCAAATAATTTCTATGCAATAAAAAAGAAACTGTCTTGGTCAGATGCATTTTAATACTTTTGCGCTTGAAATGTAATGAATAAGATTTATGGCTTATAATACAATAAAGAATATAAAAAAAAGTATTAAAAAAACCAAAGTATAAAAAAATATGCAAATGCATGCGGTATGATCAAATTATGATTTTTGACATTTGATGTAATAATGATAAAATTTCGTGAAAATTCGATTTGAGAAAAATTAAAATTTTAGAATTGTAGTTTAATAACTTTTAATAATTTATTGGCATATTGTAGCATTAATATATGTTATACTGCTTACACTGTTCATATTTACAGCTAACTTTAGATAAACAAACAAGTGGAAATATTTATAGTGATATGATCGAAGAACATACTGACAAAGATATTACTGAACATCCACTACCAATGACACGACGATTTATGCTCTCGGGTATAAAGGTATAACATTTTCGAGGAGATATGTAGTTAGTTCTAATCTAATATATTGCAATCACTATACGTCAATGTATTTTAACAGGATAAGATAGTGTATGAACAAGTAATACAGGATGTCGGCGGAGATGTGTCGACGGATTCAAAATATGATAATGGCGCCACGCATCTCTTATGTATTAGGCTCTCTAGAAATGAGAAGATGCTCGGTAGCATAGCTGCCGGAAAATGGCTCTTACATACCTCATATTTACGTGACTGTGAACAAGAAGGCAGATTTCTCGACTTTAGTATATTTGTTAGATATATTATATTATATTTAATATATTAATAATATATTTTTCGATCAACTAAGAATCCATTTTTTTCAACAAATGTGAATTCAAAATTGAAGTTGTAACGGGGTCACTTTTCGCGAGTGCGTGGATAAACTCGGTCGGGATCAGGGCTCGTGAAAAGGTGAGACACACGAAAAATTTAGATATTGTCTTTATTTGCCTCTTTCGGCAATGGTCGATTTACAATAGTGAGCGCGCGGCGGATGGTGCAGCGCGCTAGATATAATGCGCGTAGATTATTCGGTGCGCGATGTTCGATATATCGAACCGCTTACAATATTCGCAAAGCCGTGTTTATTTTGACGGCACGCGAAACGCGCAAGAAATCGGGCGCGGTCGGTCGGCGCGTGTACGGCAAGGCCGTGTTTATTTTGACGGCGCGCGAGACGCGCAAGAAATTGGGCGCGGTCGGTCGGCGCGTATACGGCAAGGCCGTGTTTATTTTGACGGCGCGCGGAATAGAATGAACTATTAGGCGGTAGATATTTCGGCGCGATAATTATAATTATAGTATTATAATATTAGTATTAGTGTGGTCGCGGGATTAATCGCGTGTTCCCAGTGGTCGGGGAATTCGAGCGGAGATCGAGTACCCTCGATCGGGCGGAGAACTCTCCGTCCCTGCTTCCGTTCGCGGAGTTGAGGATAGCGTGGCGGAGTCGAGAAAACTCGACGGGGCAGCGAACTCGCAAACCCACGGTCCGGCTAGCTGGAGCGGTCGAATGATAGACCGTAATCGAGGAGAGCGGCGAACACTCCGCTCTCGTTGAGTCGGTCGGATTTGTGTCAGGAGTTCGGAGACTGCACGGAAGCCGAGAATGCTCGGCGGAGGCTGCGAACTCGTCAACCTCACGTTTCGTCGTTGCTACGATTTTCAGGATCGGTTCTGGTATCTCGGAGCGTACTGCTCGAGCGGATTCAGGAATCGTTCTGGCGTCTCGGAGCGTACTGCTCGAGCGGAGTCAGGAATCGTTCTGGTCCCGAGATGCCGAAACGCTGTCTTCTTATACCCGAGCGTCTATCGGTAATTGCGTCGTTCGCCCCCGGGTGGGGATAACGACGCGTTGTTTTCGGCGGGTAAATTACGGTAAACGCGTCGCTTCCCCTGGGCGAAACGACGCGGAGTTTCGGCGGGTGACGCTCGGGATCTTCCGGCAGCGCTCGGCGATGCTCGGTCTTCGGCGTAACGGCGGCCGTATAACGGCCGTATGGTTGTTTATCACAACCGCGGTTTTGAGAGATTAAAAAAGGGCGCTAGGCGCCTCTGCCACTGCCCGGCTGGTGTTCGCCGGGCGGCAGACTTCCGGCTGGCTACGTGCCGGGTAACGATGGGGGGTGCATCGTTACAAAGTAGATAATCATTTATTGCAAAACAAAGTAGATATCGTGTCTATCAATGCAGACATTTTCAAGACGCGAAAAAACGTTATTCAACGTGTTCAGAAAATCTCGCGACTTTTGCGCAATCTCCTCAATCGCCATCTCCTGCCTTTAGAAAAGTCTACAAGGTTCTCGGAATTCGGTTTTGCGATTCGGATCGGATCTAGTGATCAATCTCCCGATGTTCTCAAGGTTCTCGGTGACCACAAGGACTTTATCAATCGGAAATCGATCATCGAAATACGTTTGAGTGAGAATATTTGCGAAGTGCGGTTCGGACCAGAGTGAGTGCGCGTGGATTCTATGCGCTGTTCTTCCCGACACCCCCCGAAACCAGAAACTCATCGGATACTTTATCAAACACAACGTAAAACATTATGTCAAACTTAAAAATAGGGATATTTTTAATGATAAAAATTAAAATCTATTGAACAAGATAAAATTTAGACAACTACGGTTTTTTTAATCTTTAAATAAAATGCTAATTTTGAGTATATTAAGTTTCTCTTGATCAAAAATCATCAGGATGAAACAAATTCTCTATATTTGTCGTATGCAACTTTTTGTCAATTCTACTCATATTCTCTATTCTCAAATGTATACAAATTTTAGGAAGAAAAATATAGAATGGGGCACTCCGAAAAGGGAAAATACGATTCCAGAACCTAACGGCAAAATCGAGCAAGCGATTGCGGCCGCAGCTTATAAGAGGCGGATGAGATTACAGAAGGAACTGAACGGCCAGTTTTCCAATATGGTGGCACTGCTAATGGTCTCCGAGGATAAGCAGGATCAGTTCAGGAGACTTATCGAAACCGGTGGCCGTTCGGTAACGCAAGCGGGGTAAATATTCATCAATGTTCCTAAAGAAAAAAATTCTATCTACGCATTATCATGCATATCTTTGATTTATTTACAGACCGCCATACGATGTCAGTTCAGTACTCTGCGTTGATACCACTGCTTCGTCCATGTGAAACAAGTGAACAGTATCTCACTTTCTAAAGAAGTCATCGGCGAACTGATCACGCAGATTCCCTCATCAATACCCTGGCCTCTTGCATGAGCAAGAAGAGATTTTTCAGTTTACCGCTCGTAAACACCGGTGACATTTTTATCCTGAAGCAAAGTCTCTTAATAATTATGTTCGAAAACGAAATAATAAAATAAGAATAATTTAAAACAAATGAATCAGCGGAATAAAATAATTAAGTATGTTGAATCTATACATTTATAATTCTAAAGCTCATAACTCAGACAATTCTCAACAAAAACAGATCATCAAGTAGTGTTTTGGAAATGTCTCACTGTCATCTTTAATACTGTGTTATAAAAAATGGGGTGTTCCATTTAAAAAAATCATGTTGGCCTTCACCTCGCCTTGACGCCTCCACTCAAGGTCAAACGGATATGATCATTGAATAGAACTTTTAAAACATTACAACTGTGGTTTGAAACATTTTTCTCAGAAGAGTTTCGTTAGTACTCTGCGTTGATACCACTGCTT
>NW_027223616.1:0-14246 GCF_030449975.1 Polyergus mexicanus
AACGCGCTATGAACGCTTTGCGCCTGTGCAAGCATAGTCCTTGTTCTAGTTATTAAATCGTAGAGCGATTCTCGCGCTGTTCTTATACAGCCCTCTATTTCTTGTCTAAAATACAAAAGTAAAAGTTAGTAAAAGTAAAAAGTTATTAAAAAGTTATTGTAGCCGCGCCTTCGAATTACACGTCCACATTAACAGAATTTATTTGTTTCGCCGATCGGAGAGATAGGACGTAAATGATTTGAGCGGGTTTAGTTTGTTGAAAAGTGTTTATTCCTTTCGACACCAACTCCCGGACCGTCTTAGATAATCGCACGCGACAGCAAGATATAATCGGACACGCGAATTATCGTTTTAACTATAACTATATGAGCGTTAGACTTTCGGTGTGCTCCCGGTGAAGGCTTGCGACGAAGTATCTTAACGAAAAGCCCTTCTCTTTCCGATCCACGCACAAGAATCCCGGTCGATACGTGTACCACAAAAAAGGAGGAAAGGTATTTGTCAGAATCGAACGATACGAAGAAACTACAAAAACGGAATGAAAACAAGGCTTCGCACGTAACGTCTCGCTTTAGAACTTTCCAGAAACAAAATTAATAATATAATTTATAAAACTTTTACTTTCTTGAACATCCCGCTCGCCTCGTATACCGGGTAGGTTACGAAATAACTGGTTAAATCCTACCAACATAATCGATACACGGCATCTTAATGATAATTCTCGATCAGACGGTCCGAAGAGTTCTACAGCAAAATTTTAAACATACAATAATCGGAGAAGAGTACAGATAAAGATCGTTGATGATTCAATCGAAATACATGAGTTAACTTAATCAGTAAATCTTAGCATAGGGTTATTTACATAGGCGTTCTTAGAATAGATATATATAAACGATACATACCCAGAACGTGATGATAATTAAAGTCAAACCTAATGATTAACGCATAAAGAAAACGCAAATTAATTTAAGAGCCAGTGTCACTTGATATCGGTAGCTGACAGATCTGCGTTATTGGTCGCTTTAGAGTGGTTTTGGCAGTATGCAATGTAACTACTCGGACATGCCCATCCGATCCCGGATGTACGTCTAATATTCGGGCAAGTTCCCATTTCGAAGGAGGTGCCAAATTATTTTTCAACAATACCAGCTCGTTAATTTTGAGCTCCGGTTTGTTTTCTCGCCATTTATGCCTTTGTTGCAATGTATGCAAATAATCAGAAGACCAAGAACGCCAGATCTGCTCTAAAATCGCACGCACTTGCTGCCATCGAGACAGCCGATTTGAATCGATATCTAAAACAGATTCTTCAGGCGGGCTTACTAACGGGCGACCGACTAAAAAATAACCCGGAGTTAACGCGGAAAAGTTATTCGGATCATCATGTAACGCGGAAATCGGGCGGGAATTTAGGCAAGCCTCGATTTGACACAGCAGCGTAGCGAACTCGATCTGCGATAATATTCGGGAACCAATCGCTCGTTTCAAATGAAACTTTAATCCTTTGACACCGGCTTCCCAAAGTCTGCCGAAATGCGGAGCAGAGGGTGGTATAAAATGCCATTGTAATAAACGAGTGGCCTTCACTTGGACACGGTATAATTGGACACGGTGCAAATGGACACGTTACAAATGGACACGAGATTTTGAACACGGTTCAATTGGACACAGTGCAATTGGACACAGTAATTTTGGATACAGTAGCTTTTGGACACATAAGAAAATACGCATCGTTTACTTGGACACCGCTCAATTGGACACTGTTCATTTGGACACCGTTCGTTTGGACACCGTTCATTTGCCCACTGTTCGTTTGGACACCGTTCATTTGCCCACCGTTCGTTTGGGCACCGTTCATTTGTACACAGAAACATGCGCACTGTTTGTTTGAATATGTAACAGATGGAGAGAAATAAAAATCATTTTGGGAAAATATAATCAGTATTCTTATAACACTTTATACTGGTAAATCTATGTAAAATATGAAATCGTGAAAATGAGATACATTTGAAGGTTATAATATCTGTCAAAATAAAATATATTCATTCTTATATATCTCTGATACTGATGTCATTAATTTTACATTGCTTTTAGCACTTTGTTTAGCCTTTCGCATATTTGGATGTCATGCATGGATACAGTGGGTTCCGCCCCCCCTGCGGGGGGGCTCCACTTTCGGAAGATATAACCTAACCCAAACCTATTTCTTATTTAAAACAAAAATTTGGTGTGGATTACGTCGTATAATTTAAATCAAATTTTGGTGTCCAAACGGACGGTGTCCAAACGAACGGTGGGCAAATGAACGGTGTCCAAACGAACGGTGGGCAAATAACGGTGTCCAAACGAACGGTGTCCAAATGAACGGTGCGCATCTTTCTGTGTCCAAACGAACGGTGTCCAAATGAACAGTGTCCAATTGAGCGGTGTCCAAGTAAACGATGCGTATTTTCTTATGTGTCCAAAAGCTACTGTATCCAAAATTACTGTGTCCAATTGCACTGTGTCCAATTGAACCGTGTTCAAAATCTCGTGTCCATTTGTAACGTGTCCATTTGCACCGTGTCCAATTATACCGTGTCCAAGTGCACCACTCCCGTAATAAACCGCTTTCGCGAGGCGGTCGTGGATAACTCGGTCGGGATCCGGGGCTCGTGAAAGGGTATCGAGAGACGAACGATAGATGCGTTAGGTAAAATATAATTTATTGCGTGTAAGTATGTGTGTATACAGAGTGAGTGTGTGTGTATAAATGTTGTGTGTGTGGGCGTGTGTGCGCTTGTATGTGAGTGAAATGATAAGCGAGCGAGTGCGTGTGCGAACGCGAGATATTTACGTGTGGTTTACAATGTGTCGAAAGTATATGGACGAGGCAAATGATGATGTGTATGTGACAAAACGCACTCGTGTATGCGTGAGTGTCGGACGCGGCTAGCGGTGTGGTCGTGCCGGTCGCGATGCATACGAATTACAATGCACGGGGTGTGTTGCGGAGCGCGCGTTCAGCGATTCGATACAATTATCGATTACGTGCGCGGATCTGGATTTCGGCAGAGGCCGCTAACGACTGGGCGGTAATTTCGGTCGGGCCGGTGGGCGGTCCTTAGACGTGTCGGTATCGATCTGATTGCGGCGATCGATGTCGCGGCCGGGTTAGATCCTCCCCCTTGAGCGGGACTTGGCGCGCCGTATTAATGGCGAGTCCGATCGCGGTAATGGCGGTCGCGGACTTACTGCGAGTTCGCGGATATCGCGGTATTGTTTTCGTCGGGGATAGTTTTCCCGTAGAATGCAGGAGTGCAACGGCCGACGGGAACACCCGTCAATGGCAGGGAACTCCCTACCACTGGATGATCGCCGTTGCACTTAGGTGGACGGATGCGTGCGAGGTGTCGAGAACTCCCGACGGAGGCTGAGTATGCCCAACCTCGTGTTCCTCGGTCGCAGAGATTTCACAGGATCGCTCTTAGAGATGCCGCAAACTCTCGGCGGAGGCTGGGTACTCCCAACCCCGTTTTCTCTCTCTTTGAGCGTGTTTTCAGGATCGTTCTGGATTCCAGGCGTCGTACTGACTCTGGCGGTTGCGGAAGATCTGTTCCTGAGATGTAAAACGTGCCCTATTTATACCGCTTTTCCGGCGGGTGCGCGTGCGTAATATGCCTGATTGTTTTAAGGCATATTATTTAGCGGTGAACCGCCGCGCGCGACTCGGGTGGTTTCGGGAACGGTCGGTACGGTTACCCGAGCGCGGCGACGGTTCCGGGTAAACACGCGTTGTAACGGCGGTTTACAAATCGGAACGTTTTATAAATCTTTAAAAATGGGCGCTCGGCGCCTCCGCATTATGCCCGACCGGTGTTTGTCGGCGGCGGACTTCCGGCGGATCGACGGCCGGGTAACGGTGGAGGGATGCATCGTTACATCACCCCTCCGGTCTAGTATGCCTGAAATTAGAGGCATATCAGTAGGATAGTATGGCCGGTTTTGGCTCAGTTTTTCTTGAGTGTAAGAGAGAGGGTATCGTTGGGGAGGAAGAGAGAGAGATAGTTTCGGAGCAGTTTGTAGGCGCCCGAGGGATGGAGAGCGGGCTGGGCGGGTGCATGGGGGGGTAAGTAGGGTGAGAGGGGAAGCGCGGCCGGGGGTAAGCGGTGGGTACGAGTCGCCGAGAGCGCTCGAGAGATGGCGCTCGGGGGTGGCGGTTTCTCCCGATTCGCGACCTTGACGCGACTCGCGCTTCTAGCGCGCGATCCGCCGTCGCGATTCTTTAGGGGGGCGCGCCGCTAATAGCGCGCGATCCGCCGTCGCGATTCTTTAGGGGGGCGCGCTGCTTCTAGCGCGCGATCCGCGAGCGGGCGGCGGGCGCCCGGCGTCGAGGGGGCGGGGGATCGTCGGTGGGCGGCCGAGCGGACGGAGGGGCGTCCCTCGTCGCTCTCCTCTTCTCGAGGCGCGCGTTAGCGCGAGCGCGCTTGTCCCTTTAGCGAGATGGCGAATCTTCGAAAGGTCGTGAAATAAAGAGATATCGTCGTTCTAGCGAAAGAGGAGAGGTGTTTTTATTGTTTTCTTTTACAAATTTTTTAATATATTAATAATACGTTAATACGAGTACGCGAGTGAGCGTATCACGATTCTCCGAAGAGCAGAGCCTGCAGTTCGCAATCGATTATATCGTTGCGGTCGAAGTTATCGCTCTCGCGTACCATCGCGGGAATGAGCGCCTTATCGCGAGCGCCTGCCGCGATGTCGAGGAAACGAATTAGCTTGTTGTCCACGCGCGCGGTTAAACCGCTTAAAGATGCAACGATGCGGTTGACGCAAAGTTCCAGATTTAATATATTTACGACGGTGTTCTTCGATACGGCTAGGCGAATTTTAGGCGTTTCGAGACGAAGTATTCGGAGATTGTTGAGTTTGCCGAATCGTAGCGTCAATTGTCCGATGTGTATTGGCGTCGGGCGCGTCTCGTCGCGCTCGTCGGAGCGAAAGTGCGACAGGAGCGTGGGTCGTAGATCGAGCAGTTCCTTCCACGTATCCGGCGTTAGCGAGATCTCTTTGCCGTGACAATCTCCGAGGACGATTTCTACGAAAGAGGGTCGGCTGACGTTAACGCTAATTTCCAGATGTTTATATGCGGTTTTGGTCAATGGATAGCGTCTTCCTAAGATTCTGAGCGGTCGCGCGATCGAGACGTCCGCGTCGTGTCTTGGCGTTCGATCGCGATCTCGTCTAAAAAATAGATATGAGCGATGAGAGAAACGGTGTTAGCGAATTATATTAGTTCGAATAAATGTTCGATAGTCTTACCCATTGTCCATTTTAGCTTTTTTAGCGTATTCCGCGCTATCTTCGCGGTCTCGTTCGGTTAGTCTCGATCGATCGTCGAATGAGTGTTGCTGCTGCGGTTGCCCCCCCATTGTCGCGTACATCGTCGCTCGTTTTTTCTCGTTTGTTCTTTTTCGCGCGTTAGCTTCGGTGTTCTCCGTCAATAATGAAGCGCTTAATGGATGGACGGTCTTTATATACTCGCGTAGAGATCGCTTCTTCCCCTTTCGCGCGTTTTCTCTTATATATTCTATTTTTAAAAAATAACGGTAGGGTCGCTCTAGTCGTTCTCATCGTCGATTCTCTCTTTCTCGATCGTGTCGCTGAGACGATAGACGCGACTAAGTAGATCGCGCAATTGCCTTAGCAGTCCATCCGTAGGACACTCGATGCCGAGCGCGTGTAGATCGAAAGGACCCGCCGAGGTTACGGTATTTGTAAATTCGTTGAAGGCGTAGAACTGACGTTTGGCGAAGAAATATAGATTGCCATCGATGTATCGGAAGGCCGACGTTATCGCGGATGGAATTCCGGGAAATATATCTTTTAATGGAGCGTGTCTAATGACTATCATGTGACACTCGTCGATTTCCGCGACTTTATCATCGTCGTATATAGCGTAGGTTCGTCCCGTGTGCGTATTTATCGCCGCGTTGATTTTAACGTTTCGAGGAAGTCCGATATCGTGGAGATATCTCGGCCAGCCCGATATTAGTTTAAGACTGGGATATTCCGCGAGGTAGATCGAATCGTTCGTGAATAGCGCGAGATCGCCCGAGGGTCTTCGATACGCGGCGGATAGACGCGTGAAATTTGCCGGTAGAAACGTCGCGTAATCCGTGAGCGTCATGGGTCTACCGTAACGTTTCTCGGTCATGTCGACCGACCATACGTTGCGGCGATTAGCTATATATAATCGATGATTCATTATTAGCGCAACTACGTATAAGAGATTTTACACTGGTGCGCGCTGAAATTATCCAATAATTTTGGCGTAAAATTCTTAACATTAATTGAGTGCCTCCATGAAGAGAGGCTTTATGAGCTTGAGCGATTAATAAATCCGAAATTCGATGTTTCGGTAAAATTATAGGGTGCCGTTCATCATAACTGAGTGACGAATTGTCAATCCGCCCGCCAAGGCGAATTAATTTATCTTTCCCGAGAAAGGGGTAAAGCGATAACAAAGAACTGGATCTTGGCAGTAAACAATTATCGTTTAACGCTTGAATCTCGGATGGGAAATGACGTTGTTGCACGTAACGGAGCCAAAACAAGGAAGCTTCTTTGAGTTCGGCAGCGGACAAGCACGTCGTATTCACGTTCGTATTGGTCGCGCGACATTTTAGATTATTAATAAAACGTTGCACGCGTGCCGTGACTCGAATTAACTTCTTCCATGTAGAGACTTCGTTCGGTAATTGCCACTCCAGAATATGTTGAGCATGACAAACGATCGTATTTCGCGTTTCGGTTTCGATTATCTGACGATCGGCCTCAAGTTGATCTTTTAATTTATCATGGATCGGCCACGCGGTAGAAGGGAAACGCAACCAGGCAGGGCCGGCCCACCAAAGTTCGAAATCGCTGAGTTCAGCGGGTGACAAACCTCGCGACGCGCAATCCGCTGGATTTTCTTTAGATGGGACGTGATTCCATTTAATCGACGGCAGCCGAGCTTGTACTTCCGATACACGATTCGCCACATAAGTAGTCCATCTTGATGGATGGCCTCGTAACCATGCGAGCGCGACCGAAGAATCTGTCCATCCGTACATCGGAATATGCTGCAAATTTAACGATTTTTGCGCGAATTTTAGCAATCGAGTTAATAAGACTATTGCATTTAATTCTAGACGCGGCACGCTAATCGTTTTAATCGGCGCTACCTTTGATTTTGCGGTTATTAAGACTACTGAAATCTCGCTGAGCGATCGGAGAATTCTTAAATAAACGACAGCGGCGTACGCGCGATTAGACGCGTCGGCGAACCCGTGCAACTCGATAGCCAAATTTTCCGGATGCATTCCAGTCCATCGCGGAATGCGAATTTCTTTTAAATTTATGAATTCCGCACAATATTTTTTCCAGGACTCTAACAAGTCCGCCGCGATAGGAAAATCCCAATCGAGTTTTCTTAGCCACAGTTCTTGCATCATAATTTTCGCGGTGATTATTACCGGAGAAACCCATCCCAGTGGATCGAAGAATTTCGCGATAAATGATAGTATCAAACGTTTCGTATTCATATTGACCGAAGGTGACTCGATTTGAAAACGAAACGAATCTTCTCGTGGTATCCACTCAAGTCCGAGCACCTTAAGCGTATGTACGAGCGATAGCGAGTTCATGCTCTCCCGGAGGTATGTCTGTTAATAATTCTATAGAATTGGCAGCCCATTTGCGTAAATGAAAACCGCCTCGCGCCATCAATTTCGTAAGCTGATCGCGACTTTCCTTTAGCGACGGAACTTCATCGGCGCCAAATAGAACGTCGTCGACGTAAATAAAATCTTGTACTATTGTTTGTGCTTTTGGAAAAGAATGACCTTCGTCGATAGCTAATTGATTGATAACGCGCATGGCTAAATACGGAGCTGGAGCCGTACCGTATGTAACTGTAAGCAATCCATAAGATTGTATCGGAGAATTAATATTAGATCGCCAAAAAATCCGTAAAAAATCGACATCGTCTCGATGAACGCGGATCTGTCGAAACATCTTTTCGATATCGGCGGTGTACACATAACGAAACTGACGCCAACGAAGGATAATTGAGGACAAATCGCGTTGTAATTTAGGCCCGGTCATTAAATGATTATTTAATGTAGAACCATTGCTCGTTTTGCACGACGCGTTAAATACTACGCGAAGTTTCGTCGTGCTGCTAGACTCGCGTAGTATCGGATGATGCGGTATATACACCGCTTGATTAAGCGTCGGATTTTCGTCGGAGACAGGTTCCATATGACCCATAGATTTATATTCATTTAAGAAAGAATGATAGGGTTTCGCGAGATCCGGATTTTTTCGTAGGCGTTGTTCTAATTTCGAATAAAGAAGCGCGGCAGTTTCGCGCGAAGATTCTATATCGAGCGGAGGGTTGATTTTAAATGGTAACCGTATTAGCGGCCGTCTTCGGCACGCTGATGTGTTTCGATAAAATGTTGTTCGCATTTTTTATCTTCTTCCGACAGCTGAAGTTCGGAAGAAATTTCCTCGATCTCCCAAAATTTTTGAAGGAGAGAATCGAGCGAAGGAATTGTTACGCAATTTAATGAAGTCGCGGAACCGGTGATTGAATTAGAAGTGCCGGTAGGACCGAATAATATCCATCCTAGAGCAGTAAGCTGGGCCGTCGGAGTTCCGGTCGAACCATGTTTTACCTTTTGCTTTAATAACGATCCATATAAATCTGATCCGATGAGTAGATGGATCGGATGATTGCTAAACGGATCCGGATCCGCGAGAGATAATTTCCGTAAATGCGGCCAATAATCTACGGTTTTAGTCTTTGAGCCAGCGTATGACATAATTTTTTGATATACGAAAGCAGTCAAAGAAAAAGTTGAGGAACCTCGCCCATTACAAGACTCGAGAGAAAGAGACACCTGAGATTTCGATACGCCACTGTATCGTTCGCCGAAACACTGTACGTGGAGGCTCGCGCGGGAACGTTTCGTGCGCATAGTTTGACACAACGATTCCGAGATAAAGCTAACAGCCGAGCCTTGATCTAACAACGCACGAACTTTAAATTTACGTCCTTCGATGGTACGAAGTATTACCCATGCGGTGGCTAGTAACACGTTCGGCGGATTTTTCAGCGGCGAATGAATCGTTTGAACGGAAGCGACGGCGGTCTCGTTCTTTATCTCAGGGGTGGCTGAGCCGCTCGGTTGAGCGTTAAGCGTTTTGTTTTCCGAAACAGAATTTTCACTAATCTTCTGTACTGGTATATTCGAGTCACGATGCAAGAGCGTATGATGTGCTCGTCGGCACAAATTACAGCGTTTTTTACTCTTGCAAGAGGTCGGGAAATGGCCGACCTTTAAACAATTAGAGCAACATTTGTGCGATTTGAGAAACTGAGTTCTCTGTTCGACGGATTTACGCTTAAACTCGTCGCATAACATCAAATTATGATTGCCGGAACAATTCAAACATTTTTCGGTGTCTACGTTATTTACCGAGGCCCGATTAGAGCCTTTATTTTTATGAGACGAAGTATCGGCATTTAACTTAGAATGATCGGTTAGTTCTCGAATTCGCAGCGTCATAAAATCTCGAATCTCTTCATACGTCGGAGATGCGGTTGATTTACCGCGTTGCAGATTCCACTCATTACGTGTGCGTGGACTAAATTTTTGCGAAACAATATAGACTAATAAGTCATCCCATTTTTCAACAGGTCTGCCTAAATTTGTTAACGCGGCTAATGACGCGGCAACGGTATCGCGTAAACCTTTGAGTTCGACAGCGGATTCCGTTTTCATAATAGGCAAATCAGCGAAAGCATGAATATGCGCATGAATAATCGCGTTTTGATTATCGTACTCTTCGATAAGTAATTTCCACGCACCATCGTAATTTGTGTCTGCAATCTTAACATGATTAATTAATATAGCGGCTTCGCCCGTGACACTGGCTTTTAAATAATGCAATTTCTGCGTATTCGACAGCGATTCTTTCGAGGCGACGAGCGATTCGAATATTCCGCGGAAGTTTTCCCATTCCGCGAAATTACCGGAAAATTTCGGCAACGGGATTCGTGGCAATTGCAATGAAACCGCACCAGACAATTTGCGAGACGAAATGTCGCTTACCGATGATGCCGCATTCGGGTCGCACCGGGAGAATTTATCTATCACGTCTGCAAGGTAGTCCGCCGCTTCGTGGTAGACGTCCTCGGCCGTAAAGAATTCCTCCTCGGTGAAGTATTTGACTGTACGCTGTTCGTCGGCCGTTGCTATTTGCTGAAGCTGGACGTTGAGACGTTGACACCTTTCCCATAATGTCTCCAAGGCGTCCAGTCGACTCTTCGCCTTGTATTGCGTGACGTTGGCCTTGCCCATTTTCTTAAAGTTGGGGAACACTCGCTTATTGTAATAGATTGCTCGATGAGGAGGCCCTGCAGCGAGTCCGTCATGACGGTAGGCCGATAAGATGAAGCCTTTCAGCAACAATTTACCACCTTTTGGTTGTAGAGATGCTGAAGCGTGACGACAGTCCGTCGCACGCGGATGTGCGAAGCCGCACTATAATTTTCACTTAACAGTGCAGCGCGCTAAAGCGTGCGACAACTATGTGTAACTGCGGATTACGCAGGACGCACTCTGAGGTGCGGAGTGCTAAAGAACACAAAGATTGCACTTAAGCTGTGCAAAGCGCTAAGAAGCGCGAGATTTGCGCAGCGCTGCGGATTACGCAGGGCGCAAATAATAATGATACGTTGTGCTTAAGAGCACAACTTTAATAATGCAAAATGACGCAAAGTTGACTACGCGCACTTTATTTTCCCGGAAGTCCTTTCAACGCACTCGCGTTATTATTTACGGCAGCGGAATGCGGATAGATGTTTTGATATCGCACACCGTCTCCGTCTCGCGATAGTTTTTATAAGTGCTGTTACCTTAGCGTGTCAGCGTTCTCACTCGCACTCCGCGAACTGATTACCGAATCACTATCTGTTTTTCCAAAATCCGGCTCGAAGGACCATTTAATGTAGCCGCGCCTTCGAATTACACGTCCACATTAACAGAATTTATTTGTTTCGCCGATCGGAGAGATAGGACGTAAATGATTTGAGCGGGTTTAGTTTGTTGAAAAGTGTTTATTCCTTTCGACACCAACTCCCGGACCGTCTTAGGTAATCGCACGCGACAGCAAGATATAATCGGACACGCGAATTATCGTTTTAACTATAACTATATGAGCGTTAGACTTTCGGTGTGCTCCCGGTGAAGGCTTGCGACGAAGTATCTTAACGAAAAGCCCTTCTCTTTCCGATCCACGCACAAGAATCCCGATCGATACGTGTACCACAAAAAAGGAGGAATTTCGATCGTTCGACTCCGAGAGCCAATCGGCTATCGACAACGAGGTGTTTGTCAGAATCGAACGATACGAAGAAACTACAAAAACGGAATAAAAACAAGGCTTCGCACGTAACGTCTCGCTTTAGATCGTTCGAGAAACAAAATTAATAATATAATTTATAAAACTCTTACTTTCTTGAACAGTTATTAAAACATTATAATTTATTATAATTCCGATCGAATACTTACATTAAACGCGCGATATCTACGTCTCCGTTCAACTGAAAGGCGAGTCTAAACGAATCCGGACTATTCTCGAGAACACCTTGCGCCTCCGCGCGCAGATCCGTGGCGAGGTTTCCCAGAACGTAGGACTTTATCGCGATTAAATCTCCGTTTACATTAATATAATCGGCCGCGTTAATTATCTGTTCGATTCGTTCCATATCGAACAGTTCGCGACCGATTTTAACTCTCGCCACTTCGCGCTCCACCGTTTCGCGCCTCGTTATCTCGCGAGCGAGAATATTTTGACGCTTCTTGAAACGATCTCGCGTTTTATAAAAATCGACGCGCGGATGTCGCGGTACGATTTATCGATCGCGCCGCGTCTTCCTTCCGCAACCGCTCCGCCGCCGAAAGGGGGTATCTACTCGCTCATCGAGTGTCCTTCTTAGGGAACAAACGGATAATGAAAATAGAAATAACAAAAAACATCCGTTAGATAACGCGCATCCCGAATACTCGGCGAACGATGAGATCATCGTCGCGGGAAGAGGGTATCTCTAATTTATCGTCGCCGGAAGGGGGTATCTCTAATCGCTCATCGAGTGTCCTTCTTAGAAGACAAACGAATAATAAAAATAGAAATAACAAAAAACATCCGTTAGATAACGCGCATTGTTGGAAGGGATATCTTTAATCGCTCATCGAGTGTCCTTCTTAGAGGACAAACGAATAATAAAAATAGAAAAAACATCCGTTAGATAACGCGCATCGTTGAAAGGGATATCTTTAATCGCTCATCGAGTGTCCTTCTTAGAGGACAAACGAATAATAAAAATAGAAATAACAAAAGAGGAACTCGAGCGTCCACTAGATAACGCGCATTCCGAACGCTCGACGTCGAAAGAGGCGCGTTTCCGTAATCGATGCGAATCGCGACTCTCCCTCGAACGAATCGTCGACGCGCTTCCCTTTCCCCCCACCCGCGTTATTCGTCGACGATAAAAATAGGCGTCTCGCGGAACGCGCGAATCAATCGCGCCCGGCGTCTCTCGATAGTTTACCGCGTCTTCCCCGCTTCGCGCGATGACTAACGCGAGGACGGCTCTTCTCGTTCTAGCGACGATGCTCGTCGCCGCGACGGTCGCCGCGCCCTTCGACTCGGAGAGGATCGAGGCGCTCCGTTTCCTGCGCGCGTAGGGTTTTCTAAAAGACGATGGAGGATCGCTGTCGTCCGATAACGTGACGTCTCTGCGTCGCGCGCTATCGCTGTTTCAAGAATACTATCAATTGTCGGGAAACGGCGTGTTAGACGCCGTTACGCTTCACCTTATGCGCAAACCGTGATGCGGTCTCGCGGACATTCCCGATCGCGCGTATAGCCCGATCGCGCGAAAATGGCCGAAGACGCGTCTCGCGTGGAATTTTCAGGTGGCTAGCGAGGAAATCTCGCGAACGGCCGAAACGGCGTTCGCGTTATGGGCGGCGAACTCGTCGCTAACCTTCGCGCGCGACCGGTTACGCCCCGATATATTGATATCGTATCGAACGGGCACGCACACTTATACGAATCGTCGGAACGTCGGTATTTGCCCGGCGGCCTTCGACGGTCCGGGAGGAGCCCTAGCTCACGCGTTCTTTCCCTCTGGAACGACCGACTTCATATCGGAGATACACGTCGACGATTCCGAACCGTGGCACGTGTATCTAAACAAGAATCCTCCCGACACGCATCACCTGCTACAAACGCTAACGCACGAGATCGGCCACGCATTGGGTCTACAGCACAGCATACGCAATGACTCTATAATGTTCCCGTATATACCCGACATCGAGAATCAATTTCCAGTTAAGCTGAGCACAGAAGACATTCTCGCTATACAGAATCTGTACGGATCTCACGACGACGGAAACTATCCGACGGCGACTCCCGCGACCACCGCGGCGCCCGCGACGACGAGCGTCGCGCCGACCGACCCAGCGCGCGCGGATCTCTGCGCATTGCGACGCGTGGACGCCGCGCTAATAATGAATCATCGATTATATATAGCTAATCGCCGCAACGTATGGTCGGTCGACATGACCGAGAAACGCTACGGTAGACCCATGACGCTCACGGATTACGCGACGTTTCTACTGGCGAATTTCACGCGCCTATCCGCCGCGTATCGAAGACTCTCGGGCGATCTCGCGCTATTCGCGAACGATTCGATCTACCTCGCCGAATATCCCAGTCTTAAGCTAAAATCGGGTTGGCCGAGATATCTCCACGATATCGGACTTCCCCGAAACGTTAGGATCAACGCAGCGATAAATACGCACACGGGACGAACCTACGCTATATACGACAATGATAAAGTCGCGGAAATCGACGAGTGTCACATGATAGTCGTAAGACACGCTCCATTAAAAGATATATTTCCCGGAATTCCGTCCGCGATAACGTCGGCCTTTCGATACATCGATGGTAATCTATATTTCTTCGCCAAACGTCAGTTCTACGCCTTTAACGAATTCACGAATATCGTAACCTCGGCGGGTCCTTTCGATTTACGCGTGCTCGACATCGAGTGTCCTACGGATGGACTGCTAAGGCAATTGCGCGATCTCCTTAGTCGCGTCTATCGCCTCGCCGACGCGACCGAGAGAGAGAAGATCGACGAT
>NW_027223617.1:0-14207 GCF_030449975.1 Polyergus mexicanus
AATATTTTCAAAATCTGTTTGCAGTATCTTTGAGCAATTAATTAGCAATAAATTCTAATGTATTTATTTTTTTATTTGCGACTCGTTATAAATGTTTTTAGGAATTGGGGGTGCTAGCTTAATGGCAAGAGTCAGCATTGCCATCTTTAATTTCCTGCTAATGAGTAGAAGGAATAAATTCGCACTTAGAGCAATAAATTAGCAACTAATTAGCACTTCATTATGCAATATAGCCAAACCCAATTTTTCATGATAAAGGTGCCAGGTTAATAGAGGTTACTCGATCAGTGCATACAAAAACGTTTTTCAGATGAGAAAGAAAATACGGCAGACATATATAAATAAATATACACGTGAATCTTAGCGATATTCCGATCGAAGGTCGGAATCGAGGAGAGCATTTGAGCAAAACGCGAGTTTCCTCGGCTCTGAAAATATCCGAGTTAGCACCATATAAATGTGCGAAATAATAGTTTATGCGTCGTCGTAAGATCACCATTGTCGCTATCTTACTGATCGGTACGGTGTATCGACCATAAATCCGGACAAGGTATACGTGCATTAGACCGTGAATTAATTATGAATGGACTATGTGCGTAAAGATATAAGAATATCGATGGAACATGTAACACCACACCATATGTAACTGGAATATGTAAATTACGTCAATGACCGATAATTATTATGCGTATGTAATTTGCACAATTAACCATCAATAATGATATTATTTTACGTAATAAAATAATTTCTTATAAATTACATTTTTTTCATACAACTTCTTCAAACATTTCTGTGAAATGTTTTTCGGTTTTATATAAAGATAATATAAAAGTTAATACAAAAAATCTTTTTTCTTTAATCCTCTATGATTATTTGGTTTTTTAATTATTAATATATTTTACGAATATAATTTGCGTTGATATAAATACAATCTTGTTACTACTTTTATTGCCACTTTTTCTTTATGCGAAAGCAAAAGATGTGTCAAGCAAAAGACGACAACTTGTTCGTATAGCTCGTAAAATGTTCAGCCGCACCCGCGAACGTATAGTAATAAAGTAGCGGTCGCGATACCGTAAGGAGAACAGGTAGAAATTAGCCGGAAGCGTTACGTGCTGCGGTGATATATCTCTCAAAGTAACCTCAAACGTAAACGTAATTCAAACAACCTTCGTATGCTTATTAAACATATTTTTACCGTGTAAAAAAAAGAGAATTAATTAGCAACCATTACGTTATGTACATGAAGAGAGGGATATTATATTCACCGAAATTCAAATATAATGCTAGAAACGGACATATAATACGGATATATTAAATAAGTAAAATAGTTGCATTTGTAATAATATCAGGTATATAAATATGAAACCGGAATTTTTGTATAGAAAATACACGTTTATTGTATGAAAATGATAAAAAATATTTTATTCCAAGTATTGCCCATTGCTAGCTATACATTTTTCCCATCTCTCTGACAATTTGTGGATGCCACGCCAAAAAAACTGTTGCTCCTTTGAGGCAAACCAGTCATCGAACCATTTTCGTACATTTTCGTAAGAAGTGAAGCGCTGCTCAGCAAATGCGTGTCCCATCGATGCAAATAAGTAGTAATCGGATGGAGCCAAGTCTGGTGAGTAAGCCGCATGCGAAAGTATTTCTCAACTAAACGCCTCAATCGTTTCCTTGACCGGTTTTGCTGTGTGTGATGGTGCATTATCATGAAGCAAAATCACTTTGTGTTGCCTTTTTTGATATTCTGGTCGTTTTTCACGCAAAACTTGATTCAAATCGATCATTTGTTGTCGGTAGCGTTGAGTATTAACGGTTTCGCCAGGTTTTAGCAGCTCATAATAGATCACACCCTTCTTCCACGTTCTTCGTTTCTCACGTCAAAATCGCCACTTTTGAATTTTTTAAACCACTCAAAGCACTGTGATTTACCAAGAGCATGCTCACCGTAAGCTGCGACAAGCATTCGATGCGATTCTGCAGCAGTTTTCTTCAAATGGTAACAGAAAATCAATGCTGTCCGCAAATCGTAGTTTCTAGGCACAAAATTCGACATGTTCAACGCTATTAAAAACTATGCTGTTGTATGAAACTTGTATTGTTGTGAGTTGAAAATCTTTATCAGATGTCAAAACAAGAAAATGGCGCCAATGACGCGGTTTGACGGTAACTACATTGACAGCTAGGGCAATCTACGGGCAAATTCCGGTTTCATATTTATATACCTGGTATATTAAGTATATTATTTTTTAAATAAAGATTAAAAAATATCAACAAAAAATATTTTAAACATTAATCAATATCAATATCAATATCCTTTAGGCATTTATCATAATTTATGTCAACTATCATAGTTTTCTCATAGAGACATAATTTTCCGAAAAAAATAAACTCAATTCTCACTTTCCCCCAAAAAGAGAAAAAGAGATATCCACTAGATATTATAAACGAGAATAGTGTTGTTAATCTCATTTTAAAGATACGTAGTTTGAGCAACAATTCAAATAATACGGACGCTTGGTATCCCCTCTTTCGAAAGGTTTATGATAGAATCGAGAGAAGATCGAAGAAGAACGTCTCCCGGGATCGGATCCGCGTCTGTCCGCGCACGAGAGAGGCAAGCGGGCCGTTAAGTGCGGCGGAATACCCGAGGAACGGGTCGGAAAGAAACGTGCACCGGGCGACGTGAAGGAACGAGGGCGGACGTCGCGAGAGAAGTGAGAGGAGAGAGACGCGCGCAATCGAGAAAAGTGACAGAGCGAGAGTAAGAGAGAAAGAGATAAAAAGAGAGAAAGAAACAAGTAAGAAAAGAAAAGAAGAGCCCGATCAAGCTCGCTGAATTTTATCCGAAACTCGGTGCGACCTCCTCCCTCCTCTTCTTTCCCACCTCTTTTTTTCATCCTCATTTTATATCTTTCCCCTCTCCTGCTTCCATCTTTCTGTTTTCCATCTCTCTTTCCCGCTGCGGCGTAATTCATTGCTACTCACCAAGTATAGAAAGAAACAGTCGTCGAAGAAAGCGAAAAAGAAAGAGAAAAGGAGATTATGCTATGAAAAAAAGAAGGAGAGAGTCGACAAATCTCTATGCTAACGACGAAGCCGTTCTAATTATTCGTCGAGTGTCGGTAGGATCATCATCGTTGTCATAGCGAGAAAGAGACCATCGCGTCGCAGGAGCAAAAAGGATGTAAGGAAGAAGATGAAGATGAAGTGCAGAGTATAGAAACTCCGGAGGGGGGGGGGGGAGGAGGAGGGTTGGTGGGTGGATGCAGAGGAGTAGTCGTTCTACCTCGTGGCAAATGAGCGGCACTCTGTATCGATCACTAGAGGTCACGACACCGGCAAATAGGTAAATGTGTGAACATATATGTGTATATCTCACACAAACATACGCGCGCTTGCAACGATTGCGGGCGACCCAGAACGCGGCAGAGGAGGGAACGAAAAGAGACAGGAAAGGCGAAAGAAGATGGAGGGAGAGAATCACGAGAGAGACGAGAACGAGGATATTGCGACGAACCTGGACCTTATGACGCGGCGCGGAACGGAGCGAAGCGAAGCAAAGCGAAGCAGCGACGCGAGCTCGCGAGTGGCTACTTGCGCGTATAAACATGAACGAGTACTTGTTCGCTGCCAGCATTGTTGAGATGTCTCGCGACACGCAACTAAGATTTATCCGAACCGATGTGATATCGAACGGACGATACTGCGTCGATATCGCTCGCGGAAACGGCGTATGATCCTTTACATGTTACCAGCATAAATGATTAGGGGACGGAAACGTCTTTTCGATTTGTTATGTTTTACATGGCTTGAAGAAATCAGACTTAATTAAGACAAGCAATTGTAAAAATCTTAACACAGAATATCAAGATTGGGATATAAACATTTAGAATATATGATTCTATTAAATACGTATACATTGACGATAAATGTTGAACCATATCTGCATCATGTCGATTGGCGAAACCGGTTGACATGTATTGTATATGTACATATCAGACCTCGCTAATTGGCGCGCTGATCTCGACAGAAATTGTCTGACACATCTCTATATACAAAATACATGCCAATCCGGCTTCGTCGATCAGCATGAATGAAGATGCGGCTTTAGACCCCTATCGAGCTAGCCCCCCCACCTTGCAAAAATAAAAAAAACAAATAGCGTACAATTATGAGCCATTTATGAGCTTTCATATCCCGCAAATAAAAAATTTTGAGCTCGTTGCACTACACAGGAATTTAATATTTATGGTGGGGGGGCTAGCTCGATAGGGGTCGGCTTTAGAGAGAATGCTATTTGTTTATATATTAATCAAGATAGGATGTCATATGTCATACCAGAATTTATTACACTGTGCAACTCCAACGCACATTTATATATTTCAGATAAAGCAAAGCGGTTTCTAACGCCGTTGAATGGGAGATAATTTTTACCTGATTATTTATTGTAACCAATTTATTATTTAATAGATTCCATGATCGATTCAAATAAATTTATCTTTTAGATTAATTAGAAAATTGAAAAATAGCATGAGATTTATAATACATACAATATTACCATAATGTAGCATTCATAAAAAAATACAGGTAATATTTCAAGATTAACACATTATCTATACGCCAAGTGCTCATTGCATATTCAATAATTCTCGACAGAGTACTCGTTATTATTCCTCATTCGTCTCAAACTCTCTGCTGATACCTACTCTCGAATCTCGTATGCGGAGCCATAAACTAAATGATCGCGTATTCGAAAGCTCTCTCTCTTTCTTCGCCTTCGCTCTAGATTATTTAATAGATACCGCGGGTTGAGAGGTCGCGCTTCACCGGTTCGGCAGGTAAACGAGAAAGGGAAATCATATTATTAGCTAGCCGTAAACCTAGAACTCGTTAACTATTCAGAAACGATACGTCCGATTCGTCTCTCGCGGACACAGGTTTCATTCCGCATTCTAACGCGAAGGAAAGAACACCGGGATCTTTGCCGCTGCTCTCCTTCGAATCTTCTTCGGCCAGGCTGGTTTCGATCGTGCGAATGAACCATCCGTAACCCAACCAACCAACGATGGAATCGTGTTAGGTGAGTCCGTTTGCGCGCGCGAGGGAACCGCCGCCGCTTCTCTTCCCCTGGCCTTTGCCGCCCATTCCCGGCTTTCAGCCACCCTCCCCTACGTCTCTCTCTCACGGAGTATTGAACGAACGAGCGCGAGCAGAGAGGAACCAGGAGACCAGAGGCAGTGCAGCGGCGACCGAGAGCGAGAGCGGAACGAGTGCCGCGTGGCGAGCGAGAGAGAAGAAGAGAGATAGAAGATAGAAACGCGCGGAGAAACGACCTGGGTCGCGTCGATGAGAGAAAGAGGGAGCGAGAAAGAAGGATGGAGCCGATGCGAAGCAGGGTAACCTGACGGCATACAGCGTAGCTAGAGAGACGTGTCGGCTCTGTGGATCCCGTCCTTCCTCCTCTTTTCCATTGCTTCCTCATCTCTTTTCCTTTCTCTCTCTCTCTCTCTTTCCCTCTCTCCTCTTTCTGCATCCCACGTTTTGTCCTCTACCTCTCTCTGTCTCGATACAACCGCCCGCTACGCTCTCCGCCTATCTCCGTTCATACCGCGCTAAAGTTCTCTCTAAAATACGACGATAACAACCCTCCTTCTCCTCCCTTTCGACCCTTTCGTTCCTTCCTAGCTTGTCCGTTGTCTCCCTCGCTCTCGCATCGTTTCTTCCCGGCGATCTTCCCGCGGTCCAATCGCGACTTACCGTACCGTACAGATTATGGAACGAACGAAGAGCCCGAAAAGTGAGAGGGATAACGAGCGCGAAGGGAACGAGAGAAAAATAGAGATCGAGAAGACTGCACATCATCATCAACGTTGTCGTCATCGTCATCGTTTCCGCGCAGAGTCGAGATACAAGATCTCTTTTGGAACTATTTCCATCCGACTCTCAGACGTTCTTGCATGAACAGAGAAGCCGAGTGAAATACCGGTGTTTTTGCCAAGTTGGCCTCTCTCAGGCTTGGCGTGTGCAAATCCCAGGATATTCGACGTTCAAATGAGCAGTTTAGATTTAGCGATGTCAAGAAGCGTTCTCGCAGAAGAAGAGCCGACAAAGAGAAGGATAGAGAAGGAGTGGAATGACGTCTTCCAACGGAGGGTTGGTCGACAGGAATGTAAATTGAGGAACCACATATAGGAACGTCCGTCGAAATCAGTTAAGAGGGGGCAACGATTAAACGCTTCTATGCGGCTTCACTGTCCAGATTATCCTCGCAGATTGGCATTACGCTATCGATTCAAAGCAAAGATGTCGAAATGTGCGTGGCAGATTACACGCGACAAGATTAGCTCGAGAGAATTGTTCTATTAGAATCGTAATAGGTTCGTATAGTAAACATTTACTAAAATTAATAATTTTCCACCAAAGATGCGCTCCATAGAAAAAAAAAAGATATTTATCGAATTTATTTTAATATAATTTCCGTACTCAGAATTTCATACTCATATTGCATACAGTGCAATTTTTTATTAGTTTATCTCTTAAAAAACACAGAAAATACAAATATTTATGTATCTTTTTTATAGGCACGCGCATTGAAAAATGTATTTAAATTCAAGAAAAATATCTAGCCTACATTTTATAAACAATGATTTGAACATGATCGCTAGCCGACAGAAAATTAGAATATTAATTCACTCATCACTCACAATCAGTAACAATTTATACGGTATCAGGAAACCATAGCCAGTGATCGTGCAGTGAGAAGTTGTGCAGAAATTAGCGCAAGGTGACGTAACGGAGGAGAGATAGCGGACAATTAAAATCGAATATAGATAATCGATAAGGTTGGGAGACAAACGACATGAAGCGGCGAGAGAGGGGGGAGGGGCGGAAGGAAAAGAGAGAGAAAAAGAAAGGAGGGAGGTGAAGAAGAGGAGGAGAGAGAAAAGGAAGTCAGCGACGGCGTCGATCGGGAATATCGAACGCATTAATCAATAACGCGCGAAAGGGCCGCCGATTCGTCCCTTGGTTAAAACAGGGAACGAACGTTGTTACACGGGAGCAGGAGAACGGTAGTATATCAATAGAAAACACGGACGGCGGGGCGGATCATATAATACGGAAAATCTGAATAGCAGTATTAGTCAGTCTTGTTCTCATCCAGTCGTTCAATAGCCGATATGTCGCAATTAATGCCTTGCTTGTGTTTTGCCGGCGCGATATCTCATAAGTGTTTTATGCGCAACTCGCGAAATTCGGTGGAGTTTTAAAAGCGCATGACTCTTTCACATCGAGGAAAATCCGGTACACGTTATCGCTCTTACTGAGCAAGAAAATGATAATCAGCAATTTCGGCCACGAAAACTTTAAAATCATTAAAGAACTCGTAATAAAGTAAAATAAAGAATTTTCGATGAAGAGTTTATATTGTACACATGTAGCACAACCACAAATTATACATTATATTAATTTAGTTTTCAATGTAATAAAATACTTATATCTATTCCGCAAATAGTAAGATATTATACATAAATCGTTGCTTCGTATTTCTTTTTTTCGCACCTTTTATTATTTTAGATTATTTTGTATAACTAGAAAAGAAATAAATTCGCAGAATAAAGAATCTGATACTTTAAGTATCTTATACTCTCCTCCCCCTAATATTTTAATAAATCTCGTTTGCTTCGCTCGTTCTTTAGAGACGTTAAAAAAGTAACTTATACAAGCAGCTAGTATATTCATCCGAGAAAAGTACGCAAAAGAGGATTACATCATGCGTACGCGTCCCGTTCACCGTACTTTTAAAAGTTTTTTATGGATATAAAACTCATCCTGCTTGGGCATAATGTTTAACTCTTATATATATGTGTATGTGTGTGTAATACACGCAATACAATATAGAGAGCAGCGAAAATAAGAGAAATTATTGTAAAACTAATTAAGAATAATAAATTCGCTTGTATCTGTTTTGTAATGGCATTCTCTATAATGACAATAAAATACATTTACAAATTTCTCAAAGTTTTCTGAATTTCAGATTTTTTAATGTCTCCATATACATTTACAATTAAAAACTAACGATAAGACTAAAAGGGCATAAGCAAATCTGCATATGTACATGAAAACCGACAATAAAGAATATATTGTTCAATGGAATTCATAAAGTTTGTTCAAATTTTATAGATGAAATCAAATACAATTATAATCTCTTTGAGAATTACTTTAATTCACGTAAAATTTCCCCAGCCTATCTCTAATACGAGGAGAACATGATCGTCGCAAGATTTGAAAAGAGCATTAAACATTACGTACGACCTACTCACAGAGCAATCTCTTCATGCACGCTTAATGCACAACAGCTGACGATATTTTGCGTATAAAAAAATCGTGCCTGATCTCTCGAGGAGGAAAAGACGAAAAATCAATGATTCCCCTCGATGTCTCTCGTTCTTTTCCAATGATAAAAAGCCATAAAGATTTTTGGCTGCGTTCGGCTCTGCACGGGGCGGAGTCTATAAGCACCGGTACACTTTTTACCGAACGACCGTTCTCCATTTTTTAAGACAGCTGCGCGCAGTACGCGCGGAATTATTGTGCACTTCTCCTACCACGCGCACGCTCTTGTCCGCTCGATACGCGTATGTGAATGCGTATGTGTATGGTATGTATGTGTGACACAACGAATCTGTGCCGTACGTACATATATCGAGTTTCAAGAGGAACGTAACGAACGACGTTGGTCTTCTTATATGGACTCGCATGCGAGCAAGTATGCTTGAGAAACGTCACAGTGAAACAACGTTATGTCGGTGCGTACATGCGCGCATACGTGTCACGAAACGAGTCGTTCTATCTCGACTGTTTCTTTGTTGATTGCGTAAAAAGTAGCAACACATTAGTTCACATGAATTCATCACGCGCTTTATCGCATTACGTCCCTTGCGCTAAAATAATAATTTTAATAATATTATCATCGCAAATTTTTTTTTAGTTTCTCCTAATTTATATTTGCTCTGATTTCTATCTCGCGCTGTGATATTAATTGATCTCATTGTTTATCATCGAACATATTGCATAAATTATCGCATCTAATATAAGTTGTATCTATTTAGCAGTATGATGAATCATATCGAACTTTCGCGTAATTATTACGGAAAAAATAAAAGATTCAATATCACGTATGTGTCATACCTATCGGCGAGTACATATAAATAGGGGTAGTGCGTAATATTTGCTACACATGCGTAGACTTTTTTATATGAATAAAGATTGCCAAGGCCGATTAACATATGTGAATGAGAAACGATATGAAATTGCTTTCGAAATATATATTCCGATATGCCGAAAGCATTAAAACCGATCGTGGAGAACGCGGTAGAGGAACGAAACATGATATTCACATTCATTTATTTCCTGTACATGAGTCGCGATTGCGCCAAGAAAGAAATTTGTCGCACTCGCGCTCACAATATATTTCGTAAGTAAATATATACGCGTAGAGTTGTATACGCGTGTCTTTGCGAATCGAAATCGCGATATGGCACAAAGCTTTACGTATAGTATTACGCATAATATTCTCGTTTTTCAACAATAAAATATACAAAACCAGATGCGCGCTACGATATTCTACGAATTTATAAAAACTTTGATATTTTTTTCAACAATAACTTCTCCTTTCAGATTTTTTCACTCGAAAGAAGAATAGATATCTTAAGAAGACTATTTAAGGATGTATGCGTCAAAACATTGATAAAAGCATGAAAATTTCGTAGACTATTCTACTATTTCTTCTGAGTATCTATGCGAAACCTGAGCACAATTGTCTCTTAACGGTTTAAAAATTATTTAAATTTAAAGTTTGCATTGATTCTTATGGAAAATCGTATATTGTAGCACTTATTGATAAAGAACACCGCACTAATCATATGGAAAATCTGTCCCGGTCAAATCAATTGGTTTTTACATATGTTGTAGCTTATGACCTACTGAACAAAAGATGTAATGGGCACAAAGCTCAATAATGGACAGTTATCGAGTTATAACCAGTCAAACATGAAAAATTCGGACTGCCGAATAGTCAAATCTCGGAAGGTATTGATTTTTTTGAAAAATGTTTGAAACAAACATAGTAAGGTTTTACAAAATCTGTTAGTTGGTGACATTATTTGTGAATTTTGAATGACCTTGAAAAGCTCCGTGAACAAAAATCTTTATGTGTCACAGCAGAGATAAGGACCCCACAATTCGTCACTCCCGTAGTATTTTTTGACTCCAAACCCTCTCTGCTGTGTGTGTATGTGTGTGTGTGTATGTGTGGGACAATAAAATAAATGATCTTATTGTATATTACTCATTATTTGGATCCTGCTGTGGTGGTCTCTGAGCGGCATCTAATATTGTGTTCAATAATGATGAAGAGGGATAACGAACATTGGGCTGGTGTCGTGCATATCCTAAATACCACAATACGCTGGTTACATGTGCACATGTACCCACAGTCCGTGCGCCTGACTTACAGGTGCAGTAATAACCAAAAATCGCCTCCCTCTCATCATCTATATTATCTGCATCTCTTATGTTGTAAGCTATAAATATTTGATGTTTTGTAGCATTACGGAATCGTGAATCGAGCGCTCTACACATAACTCTACGCTCATAACCAGAGATGGTAAATCGTGTATATTAGTTCTCAAGAAGTTTTAGTAGAAAAAAGGTTCATCAAAAATATTTTGAAAACGTCTCAAATTTAGCTACACGAATATAATAAAAAATAGGCATTTTTGTGGAAGATTTTTGTTCACGGAGCTTTTCAAGGTTATTCAAAATTCACAAATAATGTCACCAATATTAGTTCTCAAGAAGTTTTAGTAGAAAAAAGATTCATCAAAAATATTTTGAAAACGTCTCGAATTTAGCTACACGAATATAATAAAAAATAGGCATTTTTGTGGAAGATTTTTGTTCACGGAGCTTTACAAGGTTATTCAAAATTCACAAATAATGTCACCAACTAACAGATTTTGTAAAACCCTACTATGTTTGTTTCAAACATTTTTCAAAAAAATCAATACCTTCCGGAGATTTGACTATTCGGCAGTCCGAATTTTTCATGTTTGACTGGTTATAACTCGATAACTGTCCATTATTGAGCTTTGTGCCCATTACATCTTTTGTTCAGTAGGTCATAAGCTACAACATATGTAAAAACCAATTGATTTGACCAACAGATTTTCCATATGATTAGTGCGGGGTTCTTGAACAATGAAAAAATATTGTCAACAAAATAAAAATTGTCACATATATTATGAAAAGTAATAAATATTTGTGCAAAACTTGATTTAGATCCACTTACTCGTTTAAACATTATTTATTATAAAAATTGTAAAAAAATATCTCTCTCTCTCTCCCTTTCTTTCTCTTTTTGCAAATTACTCTTTTTTTGTTTCTTACAGTTGATTTCAGGTATTCACAATCAAAAGTTTTTGTCATAAATTAGGAAAAATATTAATTACAACTATTTTCTTTTATGAAGATGTTAAAAATCATATTATTACGTGATACTTTAATTCTTTTTATAATCCGGATTTATTTAATTTTTCAAACAGTATAAACGTAAGAAATGTTTCCTTTTTTTTAATTTGGACAGTTTTTTTGTTACTATTGTACAGCCAAAACATCTTTAATATACCATATATTCGAAACTATCTTTATTATTTTATCATTGCAATTTTGATCTTTATTAACCTGGCACCTACACCACAAAAAATCGAGTTCGGCTGTAGTGCATAATTAAGTGCTAATTTGTTGCTAACTTATTGCTCTAAATTCGAATTTATTGCTTCTCCCCGTTAGCAGGAAAATGATATTAAAGATGGGGGTGTTAACTTGCCATTAAGCTAGCCCCCCACTTCCGAAAAACACTTATAGAGAGTCATAAAACAAATACATTAGAATTTATTGCTAATTAATTGCTCGAAGATACTGCAAACAGATTTCGAAAATATTAAATTTTTAATTAACCACCAATATGACATACTATAAACATATAGAATAAAATCATGAAAAATAAATAACTAACAATATTAATTTGTTACAATATTGTAATCTGCATTCAATGCTCTCAAAACAAACCATTTCCGAATTTATTGCTTGCAGTTTAATTAGAAAAATCGATCCGAACAAGTGGTGGTGCTAGTTTAAAGAGTAAAGTACATGAACGCAATTAGTTGTTGTAATGATTTTGTTGTCAAAATGTTTCTTTAATTTCTTGCTCTCAAAATATACAATATCGAATTTATTGCTCCACGTTTGACTTAGAAAAATTAACCCGAAAGAATGGCGGTGCTAACTTGCCTACAAGAGTAAAGTACATGAACGCAATTAGTTGCTGTGATGATTTTGGTCTCAAAATGTTTCTCTAATTTGTTGATCTCAATTAATAAAATATCGAATTTATTGTTCCACGTTTGACTTAGAAAAATCGACCCGAAAGAGTGGCGGTGCTAGCTTGCCTACAAGAATAAAATACGTGAAAGTAATTAGTCGATGTAATGATTTTGATCTCAAAATGTTTCTCTAATTTGTTGCTCTTAGTTACTTATTTTTGATGATTTTACTTTATATGTTCATAGTATGTTACATTGGTGGTTAATTAAAAATTTAATATTTTCAAAATCTGTTTGCAGTATCTTCGAGCAATTAATTAACAATAAATTCTAGTGTATTTGATTTATGATTTGCAACTTGCTATAAGCGTTTTTCGGAAGTGGAGGTGCTAGTTTAATGGCAAGTCAGCACCCCCATCTTTACTATCATTTTCTTGCTAATGGGTAAGAGTAATAAATTCAAACTTAGAGCAATAAATTAACAACAAATTAGCATTTAATTATCCACTATAGCCGAACCCGATTTTTCGTGGTGGGGGTGCCAGGTTAATATGGGTGCAATTTTGTATCGTTACGTTTCTAACTGCCAAGATATAAACTTGTACACGTCCGATATTTATACGACTTATTGTTAGTTATGCGTTCTCTTCTTATTACGAACAATCGGACGGATGCTCCGCATCGTCGATCTATTGTTCGTATTCTATAACATTTGTTATTGATCTCTCTCTCTCTCTCTCTTTCTCTTTCTCATAAGTCCGTATAGAAAGACGAGGTCTGTGTTAAACGAGACAAATAATCGCCATGAATGGAACCGCGTTAACAATGAGCTCCTAGTGAGCGACCGTCGATTGCATAAACAACACAGTGCGGCGTATACGATAAATTATTTTTCATTATGCTTCAATTTTGCATCTGCTTGTTAATACATTGAACGCGCTGCACTTTCCTCCGCATCATATTAATTTGTTGTTGACGTCTCTTATATTAAGTCGATTATTTTAACAAATCGTTTTCACTATTAATAGTTGTCAGTCGAATCATGTTGTCAGTCGAAGTTGTTACTCGAATCATTTATGCGATCCATTTCTCTTATTATATTGTGATAGAATTTGCCAATATAGATTTAAATTAGATATTACATTTAATAGTTTTTTTGTAAAAAGAAAAGAAAAAATACATAATGCTGTTCACAGCGAATTAATATTACTCGATATATAAAATTCGATAACTCTCTTTGGCATGCGCGACAAAAAAAATAAAACTAAAGAATTTATATATTAAAATCATTTTTTTCTTAAATCTTTTATTCTTAATGAAATATTGCTCGAATTTAAAATTAGTAAGAAAATAATATATAATTCTTCAAAAAAGCTTTGTCGAAAATAATGCAATCAATAATATTAAGCGCTTGAGTAATTACACCGTTCAACAAACAATGATTTCTTTTTAGATACGGAACAGGACTAGTCGTTTCTTATAGGTTTTTGGACGCTGAACCAGTTTCGAAATTGCTTCATCACGTCAGAATTTTGAGAAATTTGCAACTAAAGTTGCAAAAAGGGCTATTTTCACGAACTTCGTCATATTATAGCTATAATATATGACGTGCTGGAGAAGTTTTATTGCAATCAAAATAAAGTATGTTGTTAGGACTTTCAACTTTCAAAAGGAATTTTTGAAGTCGGTTATGGTTAATAAGATATTCATGGTTAATTATCTGTGACTTAAGTCATTAACAATTTACCAAATAGCTTTCAATTATTATTTAAACTTAAGAGTTTTTCAAGACGCTGAATGCGAATCCAATGT
>NW_027223618.1:0-14126 GCF_030449975.1 Polyergus mexicanus
CATTACTTTCTTAATTTCTTTGATTCTTTATTCTTTTACTGCAATAAATTACGATCTTTATTTCCAAAACTTTCAAATAATTTTTTTTTTAGTTTTACGTACAATGCCGCGCCGACATTTAACGGAATTAGAGGTAGTACGTCTGATAACTCTTTTAGAAGAAGGTTACAGTCAAAGACAAGTCGCAAATTTAATAGGAGTAAGCCATTCTGTTGTTGGTCGTGCCTATTCTCGCTACCAGGAAACTGGTCAGTACCATCGACGTTCAGGACAAGGACGAAGGCGTGTTACTACTTCTAGAGAAGATAGAGTTATTGCTCGACACGCTCGTATAGATCCATTTGTCCATGCAAATGTAATTGCAAGCCGTTTTTACAATCATAGACAACAAGTTCCGCATCCGATTACTGCACAAACTGTCAGGAATCGATTAAGAGAAGCTCATCTGCGTTCGTTTCGTCCTTTACGTGTGCCTATGCTTAATAATCATCATCGCCGTACACGATTAGCGTATGCACGTCTTCACATAAGATGGAATCATAGGCAATGGAATAATGTTCTTTTTACGGATGAATCTCGATTCTGTCTTTATGGAAACGACAGACGAGGACAAGTGTGGCGTCGTAGAGGCGGAAGAAATAATCAGGATTGCAATCTACCGGTTACGGCTTTTCATGGCGGTTCTGTAATGGTTTGGGCGGGTATATCGCAACATTTACGTACAACATTAGTTGTCATTTCATCACCTGCATTAACATCGAGACGATATATCGATGAAATTTTGCGTCCACATGTTTTGCCAATACGTAATCAGATAGGAAATCGTTTTATACTGATGCAAGATAATGCACGTCCTCATACTGCAAACATCACGCGACGATTTTTAAGAGAAAATGATATTGCTGTATTAAACCATCCAGCAATGAGCCCAGACTTAAATCCAATAGAACATGTTTGGGATATGATTGGTCGTCGATTACGAAGACAATACCCAATTTTAAGAACATTACAAGAATTAGCGCATGCACTCCAGCAAATTTGGCGTAACCTTCCGCAAGCACAGATACGAAGATGCATTAATATGCGAGAACGTTTGCAAAATGTTATTCGAAACAGAGGCGGCAACACACGATTTTACGTCTGTAAAAAATTTAATTACACAGCACATTTAATTACACACACATACACACACACACATATGCGCATCAGAGAGTTTGGAGTCATAAAATACTGCGAGAGTGACGAATCGCGGTGTTTCGTTCTGTTTGTGCGCGGACACACACACACACGCACGCACACACAACACACACACAATACACACACAACACACACAACACACACACAATACACACACAACACACACACACAATACACACACACACACACACGCACAACACACACACACACACACGCACAACACACACACACACACACACACACACACATACACAGAAGCGTAAATCCGACCGTGCAACCTCCATGTGGTACGCTTTG
Source organism: Polyergus mexicanus (assembly GCF_030449975.1). Classification (NCBI taxonomy): domain Eukaryota; kingdom Metazoa; phylum Arthropoda; class Insecta; order Hymenoptera; family Formicidae; genus Polyergus; species Polyergus mexicanus. The sequence goes on from NW_027223618.1 coordinate 1,495, forward strand.
GATAACGCTAATGCCGGCGGTAATTGAATTTTTCATTTTAAACTTGATTTAAGTCTTCGAGATATAGAGAAAAAAAAATCTTAACGATTCGGCCGGTTGCACATGTAATTGAGATACTTTTTACTTGTAAAAATTGTAGAGTTCATAAAAATGTTAACGTTTTTTCATTAAGTTGCATTGATTTAAATGAAAAAGGGAAAAAGTGCAATTTTTACTTGATTTTAAAGTAATGATTACACTTTAACAATGAATATTAATTGAAAAAGCAATTAGTGCATGTTAAAGTGCCGACTCTTCTCTTTAAATTGCTTTTTTAATAATCATTGTGCGATAATTTTTTCACTAGTTATGAATGCTCAAAGTCAATAGATCGATTTTACTTCAACAGTGAATAACTCGGCGAAAAAAAATCGTAGGACATTCATTAAAAAAGCAAATTAAAGATAAAACTCTGCTCTTTAAAATCCAATTAACGAAGTTGTGCTACAATTTTTTTTTTCTTCGGCATTCTTTGACAAACTTTTGAAAAATTTAGTTAATCGACAGACGTTGCTTTTTCATAATGTAACTTCGTAACAAATGAAAAGAATTGAACTTGACTAAAAGATTCTAAAACTAGAAACTTCAAGCTTTGTAACGCTTTTTTACTGATCTCAATCTGAATATATGCGACGAAGTTGCAGCCACTTAAAAATTGCCTTTTTTGTAGAAGAATGAAAGTGGCCCTTTAATTTTTTTGCGTAGTGTATATAAGTATCAGATAATTGGAAAGTGCTGTAAGTGTGCATGCGTTGACATGCCTCTCGAGATACTTCTTGTACATATGCATATTTTCCATTAAATACGTCCATGGTGTGAGAAAACATCCCACATTTTTTAATTAAACGGTCAATCTCGACTTTACATTGTATTACTTTTATTGATTCGAATTCATTGATTTGTAATAGCTGTATATAAACTCTACTGGAATTTACATGCTGTTGAGGAATATCACACTCTTCTATGGTTAATAACGATAATGTTGTAAGATTAGCGGATGCCGACCCACAGTCATATCCTATTATTCCATATGCCATAAGCTCGCTAATAGGATCATTATGACTATTCTTCTCGTTTCTCGATCCATCTGAAATTTTTAGTTCCAGATATTATTTAGATGAATATATATATATATATACTTTGTTTTCGTGTGTGTGTGTGGGTTTTTTTTTACAAAGAAATTATTTACTTCTATTTGCTGTCAGTTGTTCATTAATTGTTTTGATGTGGGAGGGTCGCAAGCGATTGGGATGTACGACTCGACTATTTTTCTTTATTCTAATTTTTATGTTGTTTTTGTTTAGTATTTCCAATATTTCATGCGGCCCTGTGTAATGATCTCCAAATTTGCCTGGTTTCTGCCCTTTTAGTAAAAACACATAATCCCCAGGCTTGAAATTCTGAGGATTGACCCTTTTGTCGTAATGTTCTTTTGACCTGCATTTTGCTTCTATAACGTTTTTACGAGCATTCTCTCGAATTGTATGGAGTTGTGTCACGAGATTTACTAAATATTCACCGTAATTTGCCATTTTATCTTCTGGAGCTAAAAGCTTGTTCGAAGGAACTCTAGCTATTTTTCCGAAAATTAGTTCATACGGTGTATGTTTTGTTGCTTCATGGACATTGGTATTATAATTAAACATTGCGAGGCTGATCCACCGATCCCACTGTTTTTGTTCGTTCGCATATTGTTTTAAATATTCTCCTAATGCGTGATGTGATCTTTCTAAAGACCCATTCGATTGCGGGTGGAAGGCTGTAGTGCGAAACTTGCGAATTTTAAATATTTTAGCGAGCTTTCTCATTAATTCGCCAATGAAGTTTCTTCCCTGATCCATTAATATTGCCTTTGGTGATCCAAACACACAAATAAAACGGTCCACGAAAGCTTCTGCGATTGTTTCAGAGGTTTGATTTTGTAACGGTATTCCCATGCAAAATTTAGTTAACTGATCTTGTAGTGTTAAGACGTATCCATTTCCTCTCTCTGTTTTAGGCAATGGGCCTACAATATCCAGGGCTACTTTGTCAAAAGATGATCCAGGCGTGTCTGTAATTATCATAGGCTGTTTGGTCTTAACACGAACGAGTTTTTTCAATTGACATTGCAAACATTGTTGTATATATTTTTGAACGTCGGATTTTAAATTTTCCCAATAATAATTATGTTTTATTTTGTTATATGTTTTTGAAACCCCACGATATCCCTCGGTTGGTAAACAGTGCGTTTCGCCGATTATAATGGATCGTAAATCCTTCGGCGGATACTTAATTTGTCCATGGCAAACAATCATTTTGGTTGAGGTGTCCATAAATATTAGTTGTAGTTGTGACTTAATATTACTCCAGGGAACATTGTTAATAAATTCAGTTTTTGCTATATTGATTGTTTCTAATTTCAAGTTTTCTGTTATGCGTTGTAAATCCTTTAAAGTTTTGATGATGTGGTTGAGGGTTACTGTAGGGCCCTCCCGTTGAGCTTCACTAATGGGTAAGGCCATGTGGTAATGATTTTTATATTTTATGGCTTTAGCTTCGCCTAAGACAAGAGATTCTAGGCTCGGGAATTCGTTTCGTTCGAATAGTTTCTGCGAGCCAGAATCTAGCGGTTTTTCTTGTGTATCAACAAAATATGCCACGTTATCTTTTCGTAGAAATAATAATTCGCGAGAGTCAATAATGTTGTTTTTAATTAATCTATTTTCGGTAATCATAAGTTTTGTTTTCCTTGTTTTTAAATTCCGATTAATAACGTTTTCCTCGTCTCCTTCCTCATCTTCCTTTTCACTATCAAAATCTTTATCTGGCGGATCATTTCTTTCTTCTATTTCTTCAATTTCTTCTTCATTACTATCCAATTCATTTGATATTTTATTTTGTTCAGTATTTTGTTTTATTGTTTGACTTCTCGTTTGAACTTTATTCAGTGCAGGGCAATTATGAATTAGAGCCTTTTCAGTAATCAGTGAATAATCTGGTTCGTTTAATTCTGCAGGTGTAAACGGAAAGGTATCCGTAGTATTATCAAATAAATGACCTTCCGGTGTTATTTCTTCGGTTTCTTCGTTATCCGAAAGATATAAATGGAAGTCGTCATCTTCTTCTTCTTCTCCTTCGCTATCAGATTTTTCTAATAATTCGGCAATTAGTTGTGCATCTTCAGGTTCTTCTGGATTTAGCAATTTTCGATCCTTTATTATTTTACAATAAGTTTCTTCCAGATTTATAAGGTTTCTCGATAGAGCGTCTGCATTCACATTAGTTTTGCCAGCTTTGTATACTACATCATAATCGTACTCTGATAATTTTAACCTCCAACGAAGTATTCGCATATTAGCATCTTGCGCGTTTTTGAACCACATTAATGGTTTATGATCTGTGACAAGTGTAAATCTTTTTCCATATAAATACGGTCGAAAATGTTTAACGCAATAGATTATGGCCAATGCTTCCTTTTTGTACGTGTCGTATTTCAATTCATTGTCTGTGAGGGTTCTAGAGGCATAAGCGATCGGTCGGTCTTTGTTTATTTCCCTTTGGGAAAGTATTCCTCCTACGGCTATTCCTGAAGCATCGGTGGTTAAAATGAATGATTTAGAAAAACCAGGATATTGCAATACTGGTTCTTCACATAATTTCTGCTTTAAAATTTCGAATGATTCTTTTTGTTCAGATGTCCACTCAAAACGAGTATCGTTCTTTAATAAATTCGTTAATGGTTTTGCTAATTTAGAGAAATTTGGTATGAACCGTCGATAATATCCGGCAAGGCCTAAAAACTGTTTAATATTTTTCGATGTTTTTGGTCTTGGAAAATGTCGTACTGCTTCTAATTTCTTCGGATCTGGTTTTACTCCGTCTCTGCCGATTACATGCCCTAGATATGTTACTTCGGTTTTTAAAAATTCACATTTATCAGGTTGTAATTTTAAATTAGCTTTACGAAGTCGCTCTACTAATGCGTTATATTTTCGTTCATGTTCTTCTAAAGAAGTAGCGTAAATAACAATGTCATCCATGTAAACAAATAACTCTTCGCCTTGTAATCCTGTTAATACTAAGTCCATTAAGCGTTGAAAAGTTGCAGGCGCATTTTTTAATCCGAAGGGCATTCGGTCAAATTCATAATGTCCGAATGGAGTGGTGAAAGCTGTTTTATGACTATCGGCAGGATCCATTTTTATTTGATGAAATCCGGACGCAAGATCACATACTGAGAAATATTGCGCTCCTCCTAACTGATCTAATATGTCGATAATATTTGGCAAAGGATAAGCATCTCCGATAGTTTTATCGTTTAAGGCACGGAAATCGAGAACCATTCTCCAACGCTTATTTCTTTTCGAATCTTCTTTCTTTGGCACTATCCATATAGGCGTATTGTATGGTGACTGCGAATGTTTTACTACATCTCCTTCTAGGAGTTCCTCTACCTGCTTATTTATTTCTTCCTTATGTATTTGCGGAAATCTGTATTGACGAGTATTAATTGGGTGATCATTTGTAGTTGGTATTTGATGTTGTATTACATGAGTCGCGGTTAATTTTTCTCCAGGAATATGAAATCGATCTTGACTGTTTGTTATTAATTTTATCACGTTTTCTTGTTCTTTTTTATTCAAGTGTTCTAATCGCAATAAATCTATAATTTGTGTAAATTTATCTTCCTTCATTTCTTCGGATATTATTAAACAATTATGCAGATCAGAAATGGCGATATTATTTTGTTGCTTCCTTTTAATTTTTGATTTACGTTTTTGCATGAATTTATCTACGATTTCTCGAGATTTATGCAATAACGCTGTTGAAATTTTCGAAGACGCTTTATTTTTACATTTGATATTTCGATTATTTTCAATATCTAAATTTTTAATATTTTATTTATATTTTTGTGCCTTTTCAAGAAGGTCTTTTATTGTGACATGAGAGGATTTTTTATTATTATCATTATTTTCCGATGTTAGTCCAATTCTTGGAAACTTAATATTCATTAAAGTATGAAAATTTCCCCTTTCTTCGGGATTAGATTGTGTCGAGTTGCGTAATGAGGTTTGGTAATTTCCCTCCTCGCAATCGACGGAGCTAGAATTTTCTGTCGAAGTTTGGAAACTTTCCTCCGAAATTCTAGAATTAATTTTTTCTGGAGAGGTTTGGTAACTTCCCCCTCCAATGGTTGGGTTATTAAGTTTTTCAGAAGAGGTTTGGTAATTTCCCTCCTCACAATTAACGGAGCTAGAATTTTCTGTCGAGGTTTGGAAACTTCCCTCCGAAATTCTAGAATTAATTTTTTCTGGAGAGGTTTGGTAACTTCCCTCTCCATGGGTTTTAGAATGATTTAAATTTTTATTTGAACTTGATTTAATTTTCCTCTCGTTTTTATTTTTCATTTTGTCTTTATTCGTATTTTTATTTTCATTTTTATTTTTCTTTTGATTTAATATTTCTTCATATGTCTTCATTTTCGTAATTAATTTTTTCAGTAACAGAAGATTCTTGGTCATTTTCATTTTCATTTTGGGTCTCTTCAAAAATAATATCATCATTGCCCTCATGATTGTCTCTTTTTATTTTAATGCTGGTTTCTTCGATGCTCACGAGTTTTCCTGGTGAATTTGGAAAATTCTCGCGATTATTACGTGTCTCGTTATTCAATTCATGGTTATCTAATAGTTCACCTAATGGTTTCAAGTGCAATGTTGGTACTCTGATTTCCACTTCTTCATCTAGTGTGTTTATAACATTCAAATAAGCTTTCCCGGAAACGTTTTCCACTATAGAGTATCTCCTAAATAAATTCCATGTTCTATTTTCAATTTGGGTATATATCCTATCTTTATGTCAGGATTTCCTACCCTTACATAAAATAATGACTCGAATCTTGGTGAAACTATTATGGTTTCCGGAGAGAAGAAGGGTACGTTAATTCCGGAGATATCCAGATGTCCTTCTGCATAATCGATTTTTGAAGAAGTTTGTTTAATGAAATCATTTCCTAATATTCCGGATTGTGGAATTGGAAAATCGCTGGATACGATGTGAAAGGATACAGGCGTTTCGAAAAGAATTAAAGTAATTTCTCCCAGGGTATAAACAGGATAATTATTTATACCGTTTAATTTTAAAATGTTTGCGAAACTTACTATAATATTTTTGAGTGGCCTTCACTTGGACACGGTGCAAATGGACACGTTACAAATGGACACGAGATTATGCACACGGTTCAATTGGACACAGTGCATTTGGACACAGTAATTTTGGATACAGTAGCTTTTGGACACATAAGAAAATACGCATCGTTTACTTGGACACCGCTCAATTGGACACTGTTCATTTGGACACCGTTCGTTTGGACACCGTTCATTTGCCCACTGTTCGTTTGGACACCGTTCATTTGCCCACAGTTCGTTTGGACACCGTTCATTTGTACACAGAAACATGCGCACTGTTTGTTTGAATATGTAACAGATGGAGAGAAATAAAAATCATTTTGGGAAAATATAATCAGTATTCTTATAACACTTTATACTGGTAAATCTATGTAAAATATGAAATCGTGAAAAGGAGATACATTTGAAGGTTATAATATCTGTCAAAATAAAATATATTCATACTTATATATCTCTGATACTGATGTCATTAATTTTACATTGCTTTTAGCACTTTGTTTAGTCTTTCGCATATTTGGATGTCATGCATGGATACAATGGGTTCCGCCCCCCCTGCGGGGGGGCTCCACTTCCGGAAGATATAACCTAACCCAAACCTATTTCTTATTTAAAACAAAAATTTGGTGTGGATTACGTCGTATAATTTAAATCAAATTTTGGTGTCCAAACGAACGGTGTCCAAACGAACGGTGGGCAAATAACGGTGTCCAAACGAACGGTGTCCAAATGAACGGTGCGCATCTTTCTGTGTCCAAACGAACGGTGTCCAAATGAACAGTGTCCAATTGAGCGGTGTCCAAGTAAACGATGCGTATTTTCTTATGTGTCCAAAAGCTACTGTATCCAAAATTACTGTGTCCAAATGCACTGTGTCCAATTGAACCGTGTGCAAAATCTCGTGTCCATTTGTAACGTGTCCATTTGCACCGTGTCCAATTATACTGTGTCCAAATGCACCACTCCCACTATTTTTAGGTACAAAATTTTCTTTAATTATGTTTGGTCCTGATCCTGTGTCCAGCATGAGGGTTATGTGAGTTATTTTGTCAAGATTGACCTGTACGGTCGGCACGCGACCATATTTAGTGAGGCTTACAGTCACGGGCCGTACATCTGGCTTCTGTTGGTCTATTTGACCTGCCGTGGAGCGGACGGGTGTGAAGTCCGCTCGGGCCCCTGTTGCACACCCGACGTCGAGGGCCCGTTATAGTTTCCCTGATCTTCCTCTTTTCGACGATTATTGCTCGCAAGTCTTAACTGACAATTTTCAAGTAGATGGCCCTCTTCTTTACAGTATCGACAAAATGGGTTATTTTTAGATACCGAATTTGAATTTGTTCTCGAGCGACAATCTTTGGTGACGTGTCCGATCCTGTCGCAATTCTGACAAATAACTCTTTGCTTATTTTCCAAATTACGTTCTTCATTTTGTTTTTTCCAGCAGTTATTAGCTAAGTGGCCAGGTTTGTCACACTACTGACAGATTAAGGATGTTTTATTAATTTGGTTATTATTATTATTTTGCCGACATGTTTTTGCATTATGTCCCGTTTTGGAACATAATTGGCAAATAATAGTTCTTTCTTGAACCACATTTACTGGTTGTCGCGATTGAGGATCGCGTAAACGGCATCTGTCAGCACCATGTCCTCGTTTTTTGCAAATTTGACATATTAAAATTTCAGTTCCCAATCCCGTTTTACTAAAATTTTGTAGATGAGGCTGTGCAAGTTTTCGGCAATTGTTTGCTATATGCCCGTCTTTAAAACAGATTTGACAAGTTTCCCGTCCCCGATTAATGGTTTGCGTCGTATTTTTTCCTGAGTCGGCTCTCTCTTCCCCTCGTAAATCTGTCATTGTCCGAAGCTCTCTTTCTATTCTTGAAGCATCGGTGATCGTATTTTGTACATCCAAATTTCTCGCATTTCTTTGTTCGATTTCGGGTTTTAATCCTCTTATAAAACATTTGCACATATCTTTTTCTAATGACGCTTTAATTTGTTGATCGGGTAAGGTGTTTCCGGGTCCCTTATGACCCTCCAAAATTTGCTTTCCGAGCATTTTAACTCGATTTGCATAAGTGATTATATCCTCTCCGTTTTTCTGATAGATGCAGCCTAGTTCCCCTTGTAATTGGTAAACATTTTTAGAGAGTCCGTAGACTTGTTTTAAATAAGACGTTAGTTCGGATACATTGTTGAAATTCTTATCTTGTATGGTTCGACGGGCCTCACCAACAATTCTAGTTCTTATTATTTTAGTGAATTGCGATTCAGCCTCTCCCGGTAACATGGATTTAGCTTCTTCGCATCCTTCAATAAAATAATTTAACAGAATATTGTTCCCATCAAAAAAGGGAACGGCTTCAACCGCGTATTTTAAGGTTGCAAACGGATTATTAGCCATTATTTCGGATTCGTCTAAATCACTTTCTAGGTTTTCAACAGTAATATTATCTAACGTGTTAACTTGTTTAGTAATAATAACGTCTTGGGAATCACCGGAATTTGGCTCGAGTGTTTCAGTGGTCTCGGATATTAAAGTTTTTCCTAAGGTTTCGTTTAAATCAAAATTAATTTGTCTACCGGTTGATTTAGAAGGTAATGTCGGTGTAGATGTATTGTATTTGGTTCGGATTTGGATTTAGATTTCGATTTATTTCCTTCTAGAGCGAGGTTATAAAGCCTTTCTATTTCGTCTTTATCGCTTCCTCCTCTAGTAATCCGACTCATTCCCGTCTTTAGAAATCGCACATAACGATCCCGGACGAGGCCCCAAAATTAATTATGTTACGTCCAGACTCAATGGAAGGAAGAGTCAGCGGGAGGGTGTAACCTACTTACCTCGAAACACACTCTCTCTCCTTTTCGAGACAAGTGTTTCCGAGTCGAACGAATCATACAGGGCCTTAGACAGGTCAACGACTGGAAGGGTCGCTCTACTCTATCGAAAGGCCGTTCGATCGGTAGTCCCTTTTTTGGTGAAGGGACTGAATCCTTATTACCCAGGATGGGACCCTGTGCGATTTCGGGTAACAGGAAGGAGGTCGGGTTAATAAGTTTCTCGAATTCTAAAATTTAACGTTACATTTATTAAAAAAAAAATATAAATGAATGATTTTTTAAAGGATTTAAAAATTAATAAAGAACATTTAGTTCAGTTTATGAAAACTTATATGTAAAATACATTATCTTAAATTCTAATGTGTAATTGTAAGAATTTGTGTGCGTGAGTGTAGGTAAAGGAAATTATGTTCTCGCGGGTGTTACAATAAATACGGACATCAACTGGAATTAAACGAGGAGAGTAGAATTTAAATTCCGGTTGGAGATTTACAATATAAAGTCAAATAGTTATAAATTATAGAGAGAAAAGGAAAAATTAAAAGGTAAGGGAAAAGGTGGGATGACTATTAAAGATCCCGGATTAGTATGGTAGAGGTGGAGAATAATGAAAAGAGGAAGTTGGGAGATAAAGTGGTAAGTTGTGTATTTTGTGTGTTCGTTTTTGCTTGTTATATATATTAATTAACCGATGCGTTCTTAAATCGAAGGAATGTTTATCTAAGTTAAATTTCTTATAGTCTATGGTATAATTAGGGTCCGCGCACGCCCGAGCCAATTCCTTTCTCAATTGTCGATTCCGACGGTTTCGTGACCCTTTGATCGTCGCGCACGAAGATTAATTTAATCTTTCCACTAAGGAAAGGGGGCCGTGATGAGTAATAATAATAAATAAAACAAAATCGAATGTAAAGAAATTCTTAATTCGTGAAACAATTCTTGGAAACTAAATTAACTGAATAATTCTAGATTTCAGATCCGGGTAAAGGTATATTTTTCTTTTTATATTTTTGTATGAAAATTTCCGGACAAACTGGGAGCAGAAAAGATGACAAATGTAATTAAAAGTCGGGCTGTAAAATACGGGTAACTGACTGATAGGAAGTCGAGAGTCGCACTATGAGATACAGGTAACTCGTGGTGACTAAGGAGAAGTCGAGAGTCGCACTATAAAATACAGGTAACTCGTGGTGACTAAGAAGAAGTCGAGAGTCACACTATAAAATACAGGTAACTCGTGGTGACTAAGGAAAAGTCGAGAGGGAGATTCGAGGTAATGTTTCGAGGGAAGAAGAATGAGGATTAAGAAAGAGACAGTTACACAAGAGACAATCAAGGTCTAAGAACGAAGTATCGAAACGAGAATTGATTAATCCAAGAATTATTTCAGAATACGAGACGTAAAATAGTAATAATAATAAAGGGGAGGATAGAAATTGAAATTGTTGAACCCACTTACTACTTGAAGATGCGTTGGTAATTGTAGTAGCTAATTAGCTGCGACTGTTGCTGCAGATCGGAATGGACTCGGGAGTGATGGCTCAGAAACTCGGCCCTGTCGTGTTGCTGGATGACCACGGTTGTTGGCACTTAGCATTAAGTCCTTCACTTTTATTTAAACTTGGTCTCTGTACAGTTCTGAGTCGCGAATATCTGGTCTCAGAGTTGATAACTAGTTATGTAGTGAATCGGTTTGAAGAGTGAAGACGGAATGAATTTTTGAGAGGCGCTTTTGCATATCTTCGACTCTTAGTGTCTCCTCACGTACCCTCTCCATTAAGCAGTCAGAATTTCTTTTTTAACAAATCAAATCCTTACTATCTACCCCTCTCATGAGTAGGAGGTGTTACCCTTCCAGAAGAAGGTCCAGAAGTTGCGCCCATTGGTGTAAACTTTTGTTTTTAGGAATTAACCCCAGCCTCTTGGAGAGTCTGTTAGGATCGACTAAGTTGACATTTATTATTCCTGTTGGAATTTATTTCAAACAGATATCATAAGAGGGTGGTCTGGCAGGCGAGCACGCGGTGTCAAGTATCGCGAGTTTTGCTTACGGATTCGGATTTCATCAGTAAACCGTCGTCCATGTTCCTCTCCTTATTCTTTTGTTCTAAACTCTTAAGCCCATCACGCGGCTTTAGAATTGAATGTTTCATCATCTGTCCGCGCGCACATGATCTGGGTGTCCAGCGTTCGAGGGTTTCTTATCTTTGATTAAAATTCTCAAATTTTGACATGGGCTTTATTTATTGATCCGTCTCATTGAAAAAAGAATTTTATAGTTCTGAAAGATTAGTCTCGCCTGCTAGACATTCCTTTGGTTTATTGTTTATGTCAAGTGCAAAGAGTTCCAGACCGTAAACGTTTAATATTACATGAAAGAAAAGAATCGTGGAGTCCACTGGACGTAACAATGTTGTACATAAATTTTCGACTAATCTCACTTACTGACACGTAACTAAGACGTTCCGAACGATCAAAACTTGCGTACATAGCGATCTCAGCACTGTGCGCCAAAAGGCGTATATTCTTAATTTCCTTGATGTTGTACATGAATTTTCGACTATTCTCACTTTCTGACACAGTAGTATACAAAAGGGTATGTTCTAGCGCAGATTTTTTCCTCTATCAAAATCAACTAAAAAACACCAAAATCATTCATAAAAGCAACAAAAAAAAAGAAGAACTTCTAAAATATTGAAAGAAACTAAGGGCATCCTTCGGACTAAATGTCCTACGGACTAAACCTTTCAGGTGCCTTTCAGGTGCTTGACCTGAATTAAGAGTGTTAAATTCTGAATCAAGACTAATTATAAATTAAGACCAATTATAATACAAGTCCAAGGACGCTAAGTCCAAGGGACGCTAAGTCCGAAGGATGCTTACGAAGTGATTAGATCCTTCTTATTTATCCATTGGTTATGTGTATTATCAAAGCCTAACCCTTACGGAAAAATACACTCAACTTTTGGGTGTTGACCATTAAAAAAACATCAAAAAAAACCTTCAAAGTTGGGTGTGATTTCGGACCATTGATTGAAGGTTAACCTTTAAATGATAGTTAATTGATGGTTAACCTTCAGTTAATGGTTAATCCTTAAAAATGACGGTAACCCTGAAAATAAGAATCCTCAAATGAAAGTAACACCCAAATGAGAGTAAACCCCATATTTGAATGTTCTCAATTTGCATTCGATAATATATGCAAAATCATCATCAGATGCGGGATTTATATACATATACTCTTATTAGGGTATTACTCTCATTTTCATTTCAGATTCCCTAAACAAAGTAGTAAATGAATGATAAAAAAAATCAACTCTGATTTCTTATTTTTAATTACATCTTTCAAAAATTCAACTTTTATTTCTCTAAATACGATGGAAAGTATAATTTATGAAACAAATCATATAATATCAAATAAAATATATCAAATAAAATAAGACGTAAAGTATTTTGTATACATTTAAAATAAAACTTGTATTTAAAATCTAATCTTGTATTTAATCTAATTTAAATAAAAGAAAAATAATCTTTTCGATTTTTTTTTAAAGCTTGCTGCAAGTTTTGTACTTATATATAT
>NW_027223619.1:0-14019 GCF_030449975.1 Polyergus mexicanus
AAGATCTACAAGGCAATAAAAACACAAAATGGAATAAAAAATTATTGTGAAACTTTGAGATATATGTGATTTATAAGTAACTTAGTAAATATTAAACGTCTTGAGAGAGAGAGAGAGAGATAATTAAATTGACTTAACCCTTTCAGGATAAAATTCTTACGTAAAAAAAGTTTTGTGTATATTTAAGAAGATTTATTCTTATATTTGCTTGCTTTTTCAAAAATGTTTTAGCAATGTAAGAATACATTATCATGTAGATAGAGAGATATACAAGGTACGAATTATCCAATCATGTAAATGTATTCATGAAATGCACTTGTATCTAAATACTGTATCTATCCGTACGCTTAACCACATTGTCTAAAAAGTTTGTAAAATAGATGCAAGATAAATATAAGCGTAATAGCACGCTTATTACATCGTTAATTATGTCAAAGTTCGTCGAACGCGCGCGTATTCATGTCTTTAATTGGTTGAGGAAAAAGCTCGCGTTATACTTTACGTCTGATTATACATACATACGTTCGTCTCTACACTCGTAATAGAATATATGATCGGAGATGTTTCAACGCCTCCGGGAATATTTACGAAGGCAAAATATATTAATTTGAGCGTGCAAATACTAATCTTAAGTAATTGCGTCCGAGAAAGCGCTTCTTGTAAGAGGAGGAAAAAAGCTGCCCACGGCCTTGCGGTACAAGAAGATATAGATACAATGTAACAGGAATATGCGGGCAGCAAGAACAGGCAACCCATAAACCTATTTCCTTCTCTTTTTTTTTTGCCGATATAAAAGAAAATTGTAAAATATGCCAATTTTAAATCTAAAATGATTATATAAATATCAAATATAAATTTTTAATATAAAAATCAAACAGCAAATGACGTTCACCGCGTAACACATGGTACTGAACATAGCTTAGAGAACAATTTTTAAACTTAGAATATATTATAGATATTTAGTTTAAGATTAATTTATAGCTCAGATTCTTTAGTTTATATAATTGAAGCTTTTTTTAGAATGTCATCTAAAATTTATGTTATAGCAATAATGTTATATAAAAAAAAAAGACTGCAACATATTGACGTTTGATGTTGCAAAAATGAAATGTAGGCTCCATGGATATTTCTTACATAAGAATTCGAAAGTTCTTCCTACGCCATTGAAAGCAACGGTGCAACAAAGTTGCACCGAGCCGCGGGCCGGTTTGAAAGCTAACGTTTCATTTGCGTTCTCTACGTGCAAGAATGATGCTCTCGCTATTTTTCGCAGTCAACGATCCGTTAAAATGGTTGCAGAGCGGCGCGAAGAAGAAGAATGATTGAAAACTAGAATATTTCTCTCAACCTCATATATAAAATCATCAAAAAATCCGGAAGTGGAAAAAAAAATGCCTAATCTTTATGGAAATGTAGAGCGTCTCGATTCGAATGTATAACAAATTCCACGTTGATACAGAATATAGAGAACTCCTTTAGAAAGCCCGCACTCTCAGAAAGGATTTCTGATAACGAGACAAAAAATATTCTTGATATATTTAATCGTATCACAACCTTACGCGGTATAAAAATAAAACAATTTTAAAATTAAATCAATAATTCCTTTTCTTCTCTCTCGAATTAAATAAGATTGTCTTACTATCTTGAGACAAGAGTAACATATACAAATCTAAGCTTATATATTCTTGCATTTAGAATAACTTGATGTTAGCGCCACAATAGTCGGCGTGAAACCGACTAGGCATTTTATTCTAGATTTAAGAATTTTCCATTTAAGATTAAAATATTCCTTTTTCAATAATAAATATGATTGTCGCTATATCGATCCTATTTTAAGATAGATTGAAGAGTAATAGCATTAGATCCGGAAATCTTTTCTGTGGGTGCGAAGAAAAATTTTAAGACACTCACTTTATACACATAGATGTATCGCACGCGATCTTACAAAAGTGAAGTTCAAAGAGGTTTGTGCAATTTATTTTCGCGTGATCTTACGCCATGGAACAAAAATGCGCGGCTTTCTTTTTATCACGCGTAACAACATTGTGCGAATGACGGAGGTTAATTCAAATCGATTTCCTGATCTCGGCGACCAGCCGATAGCGGTTAATTATCGCGTTAAAAAATCGAAAAGACCCGTCGAATCGATCGCCGGGGTCGCGTAATTACAGTTATCTCGGTGCAACGCGGTCTTCAAGCTTGCAACAATGAGACGCTCGTAATTCATTATTGTTCATGTTCCATTATTCGCGCGAATAACGACGACAAGAAGAATGTTGTAAATCAAACGCGCGATGCTTACGAGCACTTAAAATAAAATAAAATTTGAACGATTCGGAGGTCTGAACTTTTACAATTTTTTGACGACTATTAATCCAGCTTTATATCTCAATGGATTAATTACATTTATTTTTCATTTTTACAGATCTTTATTATTCCCTTCATATGTATTATTCTATCTATAAGTGTGTGATTCTTTTGTGTTATTTAAAGCTTTTTGTACAGAGTTCTTTAAAAATTGGACACGCAAAGCTTTATTAAAAAAATATTCTTCTACATTTGATGATATTTTCAAAGATATTGTAGAAAAATATTACAAAATCAATTCATCATTCATTGAATTTCCTAAGAAGATTTTCTTAATCTCGGTTACCTATCAGCAATATATTTCTGTCACTTGCAAAGCAATAGATTTTATGGTTTTAGATATTAGTTGTATATACCAGCCAAACAAGAAAATTTGTAAGATTTTTAACTTGGAAACGAGAGCGCTAATAAAATTCAGCCTACTTACGCAGTCGGCGTGTATTCCTCGATACATTTCTCAATTCGCTTCATGTTTTTATTGTGTTATTACTTATGCATTACTAAGTAATACGTGATAACGTAAACTAATTTTTATCAATGTAGAGATCCGGGTTTCGAGTCATCTTTTATACATTTCTTTGGCATATAAATAGAATTAAGACATCACGTTTGATATTAAAAACATATATTTTTTTCTTTTTTTTTTATATAATATTGCCTAATATATTATTTGTAGCGTGTTTGAAGTTTGTAATCAATAAAATTAGATATTTTGAAAATTAAAAATTAGAATCCGATATTTTTGTTTTCAGGGTATTTTATATTAGTTTTGAGAAGTAATTAAAAAAAAATATATATATACATATAATTATTATGTTTAATTTTTGAATTATTCCAGTAATAACAAACGCCGTTTTTGTTTACAGGAAGTATTGTTAGCGCATAGCAAGGCAACCGCTCATTGTGAGCCGATCACGGTGATCCTGGCTGAAATGGAAGCGCCGGAACTCGCGGCTCTTCTCGGCTTCGTCTACACCGGAAGTGCCACGGTTCCGCGGATACGACTGGACGCGTTTCTACGCGCTGCCGAGACTCTACGGATTCGATTGCCACCGGTGCCGGTGACGACGATCTGCGCCGAGCGATCGCAAGCGGATTGTAAACTCGAAGACGTAAAGGACGTCAAAGTTAATCCCAAGTACCTGCGATGCAATCAGTATCCTTGGTGCAGATCGGGAAGATTGTCCTACGAAGATCCGCACGACAGAAAGGAGTCCGGGATATTTCCGACGGAGGACAATAGAAACGTCTTCAGGGACGTCGGGACGCTTCGTGAAATCAACAATCCTGGTCCCAGCTCGTTCGATCCAAACTGTCCGAGCGGATGGCCAATCGATGGTTTCATATACCAGGATAGAACGATAGATGATGCTTCCACAGAGAAAGATCACCGCTCGGTGATAATCGGCGACAAAAATCGAATGATAGCTCCTAGTAGCGAATCGTCCTTTGATGTTTACCAGCGAGACGCGTGTCTTCCTGATAGATCGTTCGCGGAACGATACGATAGTCTGGATCCTTCGGAGAGTATCAGAATATCGGGATACGAGAGATCGCAGATGAATCGTTCGACGGAGAAGCCGATGACGGACGAGGACGTTCACGCGGCAGAATCGGGGGGCGACTCTTACGGAAGGATACGCGACGAGTGTTCCTACCAGGGTACAATGCCGTCGTCATCCTTGCAGTGTCGGACAAGGTCGTTCGAGAGGACGACCGATTACGGTTCGCAGATAACGGCGGGCGAGGATCTCAGCTGCGGCGAAAGTTGTTGTAGGTGGAGGACCGTCCGCAGACACGTGGCCAATCGCGTCACCGCGTCGCCGTGGCGCCAGATTATCAGGCCTCATCATTCACCGAGAAGCCCGAGGTCCGTCGTACCCCAACGTCACGTCGATGACGTAAGTGCTTAGCAAATTTATAAATATTGTGAATCGCGTTTTCCCATTTCGTAAAGGATGTGGCCCTGTTTTGTATTGTATATTCGATCACGATGCAAATATGATTTCGATCGATCGAAATCCCGTTGCCCCGTATTCTCATGAATATAAATGTAAAGGATTCACCGTAGTGGGAACTGTGCCGACGTGAATAACGTTAAACGGCATAAACACGTATTTTTCGCCTAATCGGTAATAAAAATTGATACCTGTCGAACGATGGAAAAAAAGGACGTCGACTGCGTGTATAATTTAAAAATAAGAGCTAATTCAGCATTCATGAGATGGTAAATAATCACGCTAATAAAATGGCGAATTTATTTTCGCGCATAAATATGAAGCTCATTCTTTCAAAAGAGAGAAGATTTAGAAAATAAAAAATATTTTATACTTTTAAATAAATTAATAATTGAAACTCTCTCTCTCTCTCTCTCTCTCTCTCTCTCTCTCTCTTCTTTTCTTTTACATATATTCACATAAAAAGTTTTACATAATATTGTATTTTTATTTTTCGAACGATTTGCATTTAATTATCCGTTACAGATTTATCTAGAATCATGAATTGCCGTCGATTGGCTCACGATGAACTAGCTACAATTTTCGTAAAATATGGCGAGAACGTAGATAAACCGTTACAACCCTTAATTAATGCCGCAGAGGCGAAACATTTCAACGTGACATGGATACACGGACGCACTCGCCGTGTTATCGTCCTAGCGCGTCAAGATTAATGAGAGAAAATAGTTCCGATATTCCTGTCTGTCTCTATAAATTGCTCGTGGTAAAACTCACGAAGTTAATTAAATAGAAACCGCGGTCCTCGCGCGCCATAAAACTCGCAGCATCAATCGTTGTTGCCATTTCAATTTATTAATGCAGGAATGTAAAAGAACGGTTGTTTAACACTTAGTTGTTTTTATATTCGCTTATTAATTCAGTCTTAGGTCGTAACATATAAAAATTCATATTCTAATGTCGTTATTAAAAATGTCGCCTCGAAATAATCCTCGCTCTTATTTATTATCATAAATAAGTTTTCAATATGTTTTATGTAATCTTTTGGAGCATTGATAAAATACGCGCAAAAGCAACAAAAAAAAAAAATAAAATATTTAAAGATGACTTGATGAAGATTTTGTCGTTTTAGGATATATGTAAATCGCACGAAATGATAATTTTCTTTTTATGCTTTTGTCAAGATTTCTTAATGTATTTATATTATGTATTGGATTATCATCGAATTAATCTAAATTTAAAGTCTAATTGCATATGCGCCATTTTTGATGTCTCGCATATTTATCTTCCAATATTAATTTGTGAACGAATTAAATTAAACGAGACTAGACATGATATCATTTGAATCTCGTTATAATTCTATGAAATGAGAGTTTTCGATATATATTTTATCGTTTATATTATCAAACATGAATGCCATACTAAGAAACTAATTTATTCCAATGTATTCCGCATAGAAAGATTCACATTTGCTTCTGCGAATTAAAAATCATAAATCAATATGACATCAATGAGAAAACACGAGCTTCAGCTGACGTATTAAAGATTATCTAATTTCAGCCATGCGTATATTATTAAAATTTTATGTATCAGATAAAACGGCACTGTGGTAGCCTCATGAATAGATAAAAATGTGTGATAGATAGAAAATGTATAGGTTGCTTATATTATATATGTTATTTCCATACAATATTAATCCTTTCTGTTATATCAACAAATCTTTTTCTCTTTCCAAATTTTGCCTTTCGCACGTAACACAGATCACGAACAAGTCGGGATATAGAACATGAGTTTCTCTCAGAAATTAATTAAAGAAAGATTGCGGTTCGCGTATATCAATTTTCCGACATGAAACATAAAAGAAACCAATACGCGATGAGTCTACGTGATCAATAGAAATTATACGCGCTAGACGCGTCGATGGAAAGAGAGTTAATTGATAGTTGTAAACATTCAAAGCATTCAACGAATGCGAACCCGGAAAATTCACGCGTTCGCCATTTGTACGCTCGCGTCTCAACCACAGGTGACAGCGCCGCCGCTTCCAGGTGCGTTGTCGCCCTTCACTCGAATACCATGTCGTTTCACTTACAATTAATACAGCTATCAGTTAGCCCCCGGTCCCTGCTGGCCGTTTATCAGGCCTCGCCGTGATTGCGCATCGCCAGCTGGCTATGCCAGCTGCGCGCGCGTTATTACGCGCGTTTTCTCTTTCGATGGGAGATGCGTGCCAGATTTCGTGGATCGACCATGCTGCTTGCGCAAGCCAGCGGTTGCTGCAGCTTGCGCCGAGATTTCAATCGTCCGGATAAGGACGAAGCCGTTGCGTTCGCGATCGTCAGAGATTTTCCCTTGTGCATACGCGGATTGATAATTGCAGCCTACCATGAGAGAAAAAGGAAGAACTAGAAATAATACTTTGAGAAGATTTCTATCCAAGTTTTTTCTTCAAATTTCTATTCAAAAATTCAGTCTTCAAATTCAATATATTTAATTGATATTTCGGAGATATATTTCCGCTCAATTAAATCTTTATTTGAATATAATAAATAAATTTTTCCCGAAGCAAGGATACATGATATTACACGTGATGCATATACCCTAAATTTTTATAATAAATTACGAAAAGAATGTATAGGATAATGAATAATAATTATTACATGTGTAACAAAATTGTCTTTTATATATTGAACATATGTAGATTACTTTAATTAGAATTAACGATATTTAGCTATTTTTATATCAAAATATAGCTTATATCAATCATTATAAGAATTATTAATCATTTAGGCATTAATGAGGCAGGCAACTTCAGGATTTTCAAGTAAAATGTGTTATTTATAGGTAACATAATATTTTCAATGTTATAATTATATAAATACCTTTCTATGATAAAAAAAAAAAAAAATCAATTGGCAATGCTACGCTTTCAGCATGAAATTTTTCTCATAAACAAAAGCGCGGTAGAAAATACCGCGACACTATCCGAAAAATGATTTTAAAAAAAGAGCAGAGACAAAGGATTATAACGATTGATAGCAAAAATCGATCAAAAGTATTGTGTGAAGTGTAAAAGTTATAATTTAATGCAGCAAATTTCACGAAAATATTGTATTACGATAATCGACTCCGTATATTCGATATAAATTTTATTTCATAAATTCAATTCCAGCTATCTATATTGAACTTTTGTGTTAAATGTGCATATAATTACAATAGACGCAAATAAATATGCATTTTAATAAAAACATCTTTCTTATCGCATCAGGATCATTTAACTATTGCATTCAAATGTTCGATAGCGTCCATCAAATTGTCACAATTTAACTACTTTCTAATTGCTGCTTTCTTCTGTTTCTATCAACTGCTCATTATGCGCACGCATTCCTACGCGCGACTATTGCTGCGCCATAGCCGTTTTATTTAGCATTCGAGAGATGGGAAACTATTGATGTATACGACTCTTGCGTTATACCTTATTGGCCTGATCGAAGTGTTTAGAAATTGTTTCTCAATGTCTGAATAAATTTGCGATAGATGACACATTTTCCTGTAGAATAAATATTAGGGATCTAAAATTACTTTGTGAAAGTTAATTTTTAAAATATCCTATTGAAAAACTAAAGTTAAACAGATTAATAATAAATTAGCGTTACACTCTTGTGTTTATTCTTGAACATTAGACGTTCTTCTTCTTCGCAAGATGATATAACTCCGTGAATTTAAAAAAAAAAAAAAAAAGCTATCATTGTTGTAATTTGCAACAATAGAGAAGATAGAGTCAAATGAATTCCAATAGAAAACATGCGATATGCTAACATTTCGGCGTCATTCTAAGTTGACAAGCACGGTTTATTTGAAATCAACTGTAACTAAAAGTAATAAAAAAAAAGACGGTACTTAAATTTAGATATCGCTTTCTAGCTCATTGAAGCGCGCGTGCTGTAACGATTTCAAATTTTCACGCTTAATTCACGCCACGGTCGTCTTTTTTTCCTGTCCAGCAAGATTAATGAACATGGATAAATTCGATTTAATCAATTGCATTTTGCTATAAATGAGTGTCCGATTTTCTGCCCAGACACGCTGAACTGTGCAAAAACGCAATTACGCTTTTTCTGGAAAATTATACTAATATACGTATATCTACATTTTTATTTATAATTGAGATGATTACTTAAAATACTTAAATATATCTTTCTTTACAGATATTTAGAAAGAGAATTTTTAGAAACTGTTGAATTTAAAAACAAACTTTTCCTTATCATAAGAGATGTATTAAAATTTTCATGTGTTTCATATTTTAAATAATGTAGAATCACAATACTTTAAATATTTTAACAAATAATATTTTAAATATAAAAAAAAATATATATAGAGAGAGAAGAGAGATATAACATTTTTTGCAATTAATTTTAAAATATAAGGTACTTAAAGATTTATTGTATTCGTTATTTAAATTAGAATAATAATTAATTTCAAGGAGAAAAGTGGGATTAATTACATAAGAAGACAATTTCGATGACTGTTGCAGGGAATTCAAAAGAAGCCTCTAACTCCAGAACTAACTCGATCTACGGTAATATCGATGAGTCCGAAGGTCCATTCTCCGAGTAGGAATACGCCGAGAAACGATGGATTTTACGCTGTCGAAGTTCCTACCAATTGCGAGATGAGCTTTAATGATACGAGATCGTGCGATATAGTCGATGGTCCAGAGACAAACATGCAGGAGATGTATCGATCTCCACCAGCTTCAATCGCACCCTGCAATCAAATCACGCCGCCTGCGAGCGCGTCGAAAAGCAACGAATCACCCTTTCAAAATGTCAGCAACACGCCTAGTGTTGCGCGATTGCTGCCCGCCGTTAATGACAGCGTTATCACAAACGCCGGCGGATACACGACGTTGATTCCGGTTCCGCAGACGCCGCAGAAACACGAATTGTCGCATCCGATCAGCAGACTTTGCGATACGATTGGGTCTGACGAGAAGAAGGAGTCTTCGAGGATGGAGATGGCGAACACGGAGAAGAATGAGGAGGAGAGAATCGCGAGGGTTCTTGTTAATAGCGATAATAACAATAACAACGAGACAATCGTTAACACGATCGACGTGGCTCAGCGGGGACGATCGGTCGACGATCACAGATGCGATCAATGCGGAAAGACCTTCGTCACGAGAGCTTCGCTCAAGGTATATTTTTTTATCAACAGAATTAGTTGGATCCTGCAAACCATTCAAATTTCACACAAATTTAAAAATTTCGCATAATTTGCATCGCTTCTACGAATATGGGATTAATGTTAATTAAATTAATACGTCACCTATGTTGTTTATGGTTTCACACGCCTGATGTAAGCAGGCGTTTTAATTATTCATTATTAAAAATTTCTTATTAAAAAGTAAGACACGGATTTAAGACGTTTAATCTAATTTTTTCTCTTCGACTTTATACTTATAAATAATTACTCTGTACAGTCAAATCGTTGTGTCCGCGCTGATTACAAGATCATATAGGAGAGAAAGATATTCAAAGTCGCGTTCGATTCTTTTAATTTTTCCCTCCTATTTTCGGTCCCATATCCCTAAACAGCTTAGCTATACATCTCGTCCATGTGATCATATCCACGTAATCGTCGCAGGTGCACAGCCGAACACACTCCGGCGAGAAGCCATTCCGCTGCACTGATTGCGGCAAACAGTTCTCGCAGCTGCGCAACTACAAGTATCATCGCAGCGTGCACGAGGGTACGCGGGAGTTCGCCGCGACTTGTCCGGAATGCGGCAAGTACTTCAACGATCGCGGTTACCTGAGCTCGCACATGAAGATCCATCGGAATCGCAAGGAGTACGGCTGCGCGGAATGCGGGAAGAGCTTCAACCAGCGTGTGGCCTACAACATGCACGTGCGCATACACACGGGCGTGAAGCCGCATCAGTGCGAGCAATGCGGCAAGGCGTTCTCGCGGAAGATGCTGCTCAAGCAACATCTCAGGACCCATTCCGGCGAACGGCCGTACCAGTGCCAGGTCTGCCAGAAAGCGTTCGCCGATCGCTCCAACATGACCCTCCACACCAGACTGCACTCCGGCCTGAAACCCTATCAGTGCAACCTGTGCTCGAAGGCCTTCACCAAGAAGCACCACCTCAAGACTCACCTCAACTACCATACTGGCACTAAGCCATACTCCTGCACCAACTGCGGCGGTAGATTCTCGCAGAGTAGCAACATGAGGACCCACTTCAAGAAGTGTATCGTTAACAACGCCGTTGGATTAATCAAATCCGGCGACGAGACCAGCGTCGATCGCGCCGATGCCGAAAGCAACGTGGCGCCGCAAATGGCCCTGACGCCGCCCAACTCCGATCAGGAGTCCAGCATCCTGACGCCGATACAGGGCAACACGTAGCGGTGTTCTTTACTTCGAGAAAAAAAGATACCTGTATTTCGAAAGTGAATAAGATTGACGAAGAATTAAATGAAAATGCTGTTGCAACCGCATCATTATGGGTAGATGTTCGAGGGAAGATGGCAGAGGCACTTGACAGACGTGTTCCTCGGTAGTAAATTGATTGGAAATAGACCGCGGACTTTCACGCTTTACATTTGCGAGAGGTTAGTACACGTTCGTAAACATTTTCTAGGATACATCGAGTTGTCGATTACAGGATGTCTGTATTAAGAGACGACGCTACGTAATTAGAAAAAGAAATTGCATTTTAAAAAATTAATTTTAAAAAATGCGCTGTTTTGCGCATTTTTTTTTTTTTTTTTTCTCAATCTGATATTTAGTCAATTGAAGTAAGATCGCGCGAATTTGAACTATCGGTATGGTATAACAATCATTGCACTGTACCTTATTCAGTTCCTGTATTTATAATTAATCTCAATGTACATATACAAAACTGCGTATGCTAACGTAATATAATATTTAACAATTTGGAATTTTTAATATTCGGACATATTTATTATCCGAGAGATCATGTTAAATTGAGCGTCGATAAATTAACATTTTCATGGAAGGCTTACTTTTCGATTTTATAAAATTAGTTTATTTGTTTTTTCTTATATAAATTGCTGACTCTTGATCCCGAAGATTTATTTGACACTGTGACTTGAAATATTCGTATGTTCATTTTTTTCAAGTGGATATTTATAAAATCTCTAATCGGTGAAATGTAAAATTTATTTAAACCTTAAAATCTCAAAATTCTTGAGATTCCCATTCAATCAATAAATAATTTATAGAAAATATTTTATTCCATTAAATTTTCAAATTAAAAAAATTAAATGATATTTGATTATTAAGAGATGACAGTAGAAGTAGCATTAAAAGAAAAACAACACCAATCTCAATCACTCATTATTAATATCGGTTAGCGCAGCAGATATTTCAACATCAAAATTTGGAAATCAAAATCTCTATCTTCTTAGCATTCATTTAATTATTATGGCAATTTTGCTTCTATATCGGGAATAATTTTGAGGAATAGATCGCTTCCTTATCGTACGCATCGAACAATTAATAACCCGTTCGCCGAAACTGCAACATGTGATTGCAACATGGGAAATCCAATTGTCGATTGCAACACAAATGGCAACTGCAAATGCAATCGGAAAGTCTATCGCTTGTAAGAGAAGTATCTTTTCGTATTTGAAAGTAATCGTCAGAGAACCAGTGGTTCTCTCGAAGAACAACCGAACTTCCATATCAGCGTAAATAGTATACAACTTTTTTTTGAAGAAAATGTTCCTATAGCAATACTTAGGCCGATATTGATAGTCCGTTTTTATATTTAAAATCATGTCAACGATCTTGAGATGCTGTGCGGCTATTTCATTGGTTGAATGGGCTTTTAAGACGAGCCAAGATCACATTTAAAACGATCTTAAATATAAGAATGGACTATGAATATCTTAAGGATCTGTTGCCAGAGTAACTTTACTAATGAGCATGAACAGTTCAGGAGATAAAAAAACTATCATGAATCTTTTTTGTATCACGCGAATAATCTGACGCTCGAATTCAATCGTAATATTCTTATCTAAAGATCAATTGAGATGTATAGATTAATATAAATAAAAAATTGAAAACTTGAGGAACCTAAAGAATCTCTGAATGGTAAGAAAAAGGCATGTGCGAGAAATTATAATAAATTTCAAAAATTGAATTTAGATACATAAATAAATAAATATATTTCCTAATCACTCTGCGATAAAATATGAAAATTGTGTATATCAAGTGAATAACTTGGGGGGAAAAAAAAAATGCATTCTGAAATTAAGTCAAATATACACATGTTATTAAAAAATTTATAAAATAAAATCGAATAAAATTTATATAAATTCTTAATTAAGGATATGTGTGATAAATTCGGAAAAGTGCCTGAAACGTCGCACGCGTGCGCGCGAGATACCATGTATATTGTTTTTTTTGATACAGTAATATATTTGATTAATAAACTCATTGCATGTTAAAAGGAAAATATTTTTAATACATGTTTATATATATATATATATATATATATATATATATATTCTGTCTATAATGCGAAGTGCATTAAGTTAACAGAATAATAAAATATAAATAAGCATTTATATTGTACAGCTATATTTAATTGTAGACAGTAAATTATCTTTGTGCACAAAATATAATATAAAAAAAATGAAATACTCAGATATTTCCTAATTTATATGAAATCAGTGTATTTTATTTATCTTCATTGGAAAACAAGTCTCTCCTTTCCAAAAATAAACTATTAAAATGTAAGCGATATCCAAGATAAAAATAAAATATATTTTAAATAGTTTATTTCTCGAAGAATAAATCCTCTCTCTCTCTCTCTCTCTCTCTCTCTCTTCTCCTTGTGTTTAGAATAAAGCGCAATCGTGATGCACGTCTGAAATATAACGGTGCATCGTGGGCAGAATATGTGGACAATAAATCGCCGCTGTAATGTCCGTTTCTCTCTCGGAGCCGACCGGTAGAATTATCGTAAATTCCGCCACGCGACACAAATTGCTCGTTAATATTCAAATGAATTGCGAGTGTATGACTCTTTCGGAGATACATCATATTTTTGAAGAAAGCTATACGAGAGACTAGTTTTGCCATTAGCGTGTGTAATGAACCGTATGTATTTACATTCACACGAAATATTTATCTTCATTTTACGCTATCAGATATCAATTTGCAATTTCGTAACAACGTGGTTCTAGTCTTTTATGAGCTCGAATATGTACAATATGTGGTACCTATGACTTTTACGAAAGATATTTTTTTTTCATTTGTATTTAATTTAATTAATCTGTTTAAAAATTTCGAGATTATATATAATGTAATCTCGATAAAAATCTTGATATAAAATTTGTGTGCGAATATGTATGGAAACGAATTAAAATTGCGGAGAATTCCGTCGTTTTGCGTTCTTACATTGTAAAATGCACAAAACAAACCTGCATTTGTAGAATGTTGGATTGTATCGTAAGTATGCGCATAATAATGGCAAATCGCTGGCACGTGATGGGTTTGTAGCATATCAGATTACGGATACGATCCATAGAAACGTGGATGCTGCGAGCGGATGATGGCAAGATGCGAAATAACAGATCCACAGGATCGCATACAGCATATGCAAGGTCAAGTATGTGTCTGTGATCGATCTGTGAACGAGTCGAAGGATCGATCGACG
>NW_027223620.1:0-14006 GCF_030449975.1 Polyergus mexicanus
ATGAAGGTGTCTACTATTTCGCCGTGCCTGAGCGCGCGAAATCTCAGCCTTGCCATTCGTAAAATATAATAGCTTCCTCTTTAAAAACTATTATGGCCTCGTCTTGAAATGTTTTAAGAAATCTATTATTAAAAGAAAGTACGGTAGTTTTAAAATACCCTGTATATAGGGTGTATACAGGGTCCGTATCATTTTTTATGAAAACTACGTATTTTCGAGAAAACTGTTTCATACAAAAGCTGTAAGGTTTCAAGTAACCCGTTACGAAGCAATATTAGTATGGCCTTGAAGAGTATTGTTAAGATCATGTAAACATCACTTTAAAATTTTTAAATGGAAATCCGAATTTTTTATTGCATATTCGTATAGCCTATTTCAAGAGCTTTTCAAAACACTATAATAAAGTATTTTTTCATTAAGCATTTTTCGAGTTATTTTATATCTTAATCTGACATATTTTGATACAAAAAATAAAATATCTTGTAAAATATTTAGGGTAAATTTGCATATTAAGTTACACTTCACCAATGACTTTGATCTTGACATATATTGTCAAGGACATGACCCTGAGTAACTTTTCCTTATAACTTAACCGGCGGTATCTTATAGTTTCTAAGATATTTAAACTTAACATTTGGGTAATAATATACAGACAGAGAAACAGTCCATCCCACAATTGTTGCATGAATGAGAAAGTATATGCGTAGACACAGTGGGTTCCGCCCTCTCTACGGGGGGGCTCCACTTCCGGAAGATATAACCTAACCCAAATTGATTTCTAATTTAAAACTAAAATTTGGTTTGGGTTAGGTTATATCTCTCGGAAGTGAAGCCCCCCCGTAGGGGAGGCGGAACTCACTGTGTGCACACATATATTTTATAAAGCAAAGCGAAGTCCGCCCTACAATTGTTGTGTGGATGGGAAAGTATGTAATAATGCACCCCCCATTGTTACTCGGTACGTAGACCAGCCGAAAGTCTGCCGCCCGGCGCACACCAGCCAGGCAGTAGCAGGAGCTCTTAGCGCCCTTTTTAAATACCTTTGCAATACGAACACGATAACGGAGATACCGCACAGCCGTTATACGGCTGCCATTACGGCCCGAACTCTGAGTACCATTGAACGCCTCCGAAAAGTACCAAGCGCTCCGATACCGAAACGCCGTGTCGTTTTCCCGCCGCGGGGTAGCGGCGCGCACCGCTAATTACCGATTTCGAAAACAACGTGTCGTTGCCCCCACCAGAATAAGCGACGCAGTTACCGTTAAGCGTTCGGTATAAAAAGGCTGCCGGATTACATCTTAGCACCAGATCGGTACTTGAATCCGCTCGAGCAGTACGTTCCGAGATACTATACCAGATCCGATCCTAGAATTTACAGAAAACGATGGAACGTGAGGTTGACGTATTCGCAGCCTCCGCCGAGCATTCTCGGTTTCTTCGTCGCCTGCGACTCCTCACGCAACTTCCGACCAACTCGACGAGAGCGGAGTGTTGGCCATTCTCCTAGATTACGGTCTACTATCCGACCGCTCCAGCTAAACGGACCGTGGGTCTGCGAGTTCGCTGCCTCGTCGAGACTTCTCGACTCCAACGAGCTATCCTCGACTCCGCGTACGGAAGCAGGGACTCTCCATCCGGCGGAGAGTTCTCCGCCAGATCGAGAGTACTCGATCTCCGATCGCCTCCCCCCATACATTTGGGAATACGCGGATAACGCGGCAACGATCGCCACGGTTTTACCGTACTCGCAAAAATAATAATCGCACCGAAATACCTATTGCATATCACTACATTGTATTCCGCGCGCCGTCAAAATAAATATGGCCTTACCGTACACGCGTCCACGATTTCGATACATCGAAACTAACGCTGGAATAACTAGCGCAAATTCATTGTCACTCGCTCCTGATATACCGTGCCGATTTATCACGCAATTATTATAGCGCACCGAATATCTTTCGCACTCACATTATTACTCGCGCTCTGTCATCCGTCGGGAACCCGCTTCGCGGGATATAACACAATTATATTTTGACCACAGTCGGAAGAGATAAAATAAATAGACTTAATTATACACAACGTCTACCGTATGTCTCACCCTTTCCCGAGCCTTGATCCCGACCGAGCTAATCCGTGCGCTCGCGAAAGCGGACCTGTTACAAATATATGCGTGGACGCAGTGAGCTCCACTATAAAAAAGCTAAACACATAGGTTTGCGTTGAATCTCGCTTTGCGTGGAAAGTAAAAAAACCCAAGCTTTGTCTCTGGAAATGTAAAGAAATATTTTTTTTACATCTGATCTACGTAAATACAATGTAAACTTTATTTTTCTTTATTTTATAATAGAAAAATTATTTAAATTGTGAAATCATAACTTTAAATATCTCAGAACTAACAGAGACCGCCGGTTAAGTTATAAGGAAAAGTTACTCAGGGTCATGAGTAGTATAGGGGCCACTATAGTGAGACACAACAAACCCCCACTCCTCGGCCACTGGCGCCGACCCCCTGCTGTGCCTGTCTGGGGCCCTCCCCCCTAAGGATGTCTGTGGAAAAAAAGAGTGGAGGGGACTCGTGGACGTCTACGAGGCAATTTTCCCTTTAAATTTTTTATTTTTTATTTTTTTTATTTTTTTTATTTTTTATTTTTTTTCGGACGCGTGAACATGCTCGGGCTCGAACCTGGGTCCTCCGCGTTTCCAGACAGGGTCCTAGTATGCTGGGCTAGCTGAAATCTTATTAGAATAAGGCTTAGATGTAGTATTTGTAGAGAGTAGCCCTCCGACATAGGGGACCCAGCGCTCTGATTGGCTTAACTATAGTGGCCGGCAGTTTGATTGGATGAGGAGCATTGTTTCTGAGTGAGAGGGAAAAACGCGGCAAAATAACACGTGTGTAAGAATCGGCAAGATGGCGGCCGCCGAGAATGGTGACGTCACGAGAATAGAAGGGGTCGTAAAAAGCAAGTCTGTGCAGGTAGCGATTACGAAGGTTTTAGAGCTTCATGACGGCGCTTAGACGAGGAGAGAAAGGATAGGAAAATAGTAAATGTTTTTATATAAGCGATTTAAAATAAAAATTTTTTATTAAATATTATACTTATGTTTAAATGTAAATAATAATTTCGCAATGTACAAAATTTCTTATGTGACGGAAAACATGTAAATTCGCTACTATATACATCGATAAAAACGAGAGTCGAGAAAGATTAGCGTTCTATTATATACCCGTATGGTAACGAACAATGACTATCGATAAATCTACGTTTTAGTAATACAGGTTCGCATACTTTAGTTTCGTCCCGTGTTACGATCTCATGAAACGCGGTGCGACGAATTGCTCTAAAACGTAGATTTATCGATGTTCCTGCCAATTCTTTTTCGTTCTCTTCATTTTCTCGTACTCTCTCTTTATTTAGCAATAAATTCCTAATACTATTAAAATTGACTAACCGCGAATTTTCGTAATTTAGGGTTATGCCTTTAACTTTACATGCCTCGTGCGTTCGACCGTCTGGTGAGCGTACAACATATGCATAAAATTTCGGACCACCGGACACGAACGCCTCGATATAGCTACCGCTCCCGTAGCTCTCGAGTTCATCGGTCATGTCGCCTAGAAAATTCCCCGTACGGGGTTCATACTCGTTCGGATCACCGCTGCTCACGTAAATACATGAATCCGTATCGTAATACAAAACGCGACGATCTAATCGCTCTAAATACGAATATAGCGTTAAACGAGCTTGTGCCGTCGTATACGCCGCTATCACGACATTAGTTAGCGGGGAGGAAACAACAGCTTCTTGTCGCAATCGCCATGAAACATATATTACCTCATCATTTACGGGTAATATGTCGGTTATTTCATGCTCGGCACTTGTCAGTAAGGCTATAAAACGTTGCGGCGTTCTCACGACCTCGGTATTAGGTAAGTTGGACCGCTGACCAAATTTGCCCCAAAAAGAATTTAAACACAGTTTCGCGACAGAACGTAAGCCGGGATTCCGAGCGACGTTACGTTTATCAAGAACGATACCTTCGGTTTTCTCATACTCCCGCAGATATCTTTCTTTAGCATCGTCGTCGTTTTCCCCGCATTCGCTCGGCCATCCGCTGGCTTCTTGTTTAAGTTGCAAAAATGTATTTATATACTCGGCGAACAATCCACCTTGACGGGTCGTATGATCGAATTGACTAACTTTATATTGCCAAATCTCACTTACAGCCGTCACGTGATAGCCCTTTTCGACGGCCTTGCGTAATTCGCAGGACACCCACGTACCCTCGAATTCGCGTTCCTTAGCATCGTTGTGCGTACAGGCCGATTGCGACAATGTTTCACAGCAACTGCGACATAATGCAAAAAGCAATTTTCCCTGCGTGCGATATGGGAGTACAGGATGAAATAAATCAAAGCAGTGGTATCAACGCAGAGTACTGAGACCTTCGAACGTATTAAAATTATAATTCGGTGCCCTCCCGATTAATGCGGAACATTCCTCGCCGACATAAATATCAGGATGACCGATCGGGAAAGCACCTGTTTTTAAAACATATGGGTATAAGGAGCATACGTCCACGTAACGTATTTTTTCCATACCTGTAACCTCATAGCGCGTCACAATATTTCCCGTGCGTCCACCGAAAAATGCATCGCGCGGATCGAGCGGAGGCGTTTCCACCATCGGATGGTTCTCGAGATATTCACGCATTTCGCGACTATCTCGCATATCGCGATCGAAAGAGCACTCCCACTTTTCTATCACAAAGTATTTCCGTTGTCGAAGTCTCCACGAGATTGCGAGAGTTCGCTCGTAACGTGAGTCAATCGTATCCTTGCAATCCGATGTAGAAAGTGGTCTATCGCGATTCATAGGAAAGCAAGACGGACATCCGTGCCAAAAACATCCGTGAAATTGTAGCACATGACGTTGAGGCGTCTCTGTATCAGGCGTTTCGTAATATCCATCGACGAGCGTGCCGTCGATTGTACGATATTCGCGCGAGCGCCCTGCGTGGTTTATAGAATGTCCGAGCTCGCGTTCCTTCCATATCAACCACTGCAGAGCTTTACGGGAATGATTGGTTGCTTTTCTGTATCCGCCAGTTGGAATGACGCCTATCGTATTTTGTTGCAAAAAGTTTTTCCGAAAAACAGTCATACACGTCGAAGCAATTGTCGTGCATTCCTCGAACGGACATACATTTCCACGAACAATAAAAATTTTTCTGAACGCCATACACGCTTGTCGAAGAATATCAACGTCGGTACGACAATAACGAATGATCTCACGTTGAAAATCGAACACGGTGTTTTTTTGTCGCATATCAGCATGCCATACAAGAAAGCGTTCGCGCTCTTCCGATTTCATTGTCTCCGGAGAATAATAATGAGCGTCAGGCAAGGGGCCGACATATGACTGATTTTCGACAGTGTTAAACAAATGCGGAAAAATGCCTTTATCCGACGTATCCTGTAATCCGAAAGCCTTCGGTAACTCGGATAAGCGCATCGGCATATAATTAACACTGTCGATGAATTTCGTATGTCCTACCGTTAACACCACGATCTTTGTGCCGTTTAATATTAATTTAGGTTCTAAGTTATTACGATTTTCAACAATATACTTTAAAATAAATTGCGCGTCGAACGCTTTCGCATTATGTGCTATGCAGATGATCTGCTTGAAGTATTTTGTCGTACGCGTTGCAAAATCGACGAATTGTTTCACAGGATCATGACGAAATACGAACTCTCGCACCCCGCACCATCGGCACCTCGCGGACAAATTATTTTCTTTCGCGCACGCTTCGCAAATTTGTTGTGCCACGCAAAGAGTGGGAACGTGTTTCTTTACGTTCGACGTACCTTCGAGTGACTCGTCTTGTCGCGTTTCAAAATCGTAAAATACGAATGCTACACGCTCTTTTTTGCTCGTACATGCACGATCGTTTGCCACTTTACCGTCAAATTCTGTGCTCTCTTCTGTGCTTCGCGTAACTGTCATCGCTGGAGCCATTGTCGATGATGAAGACGACGGTACGGTAGAGGAATCATTATCACGTCGAAGAGGCTGCATGTAGCACAAATGATTCTCAGGCTTTGGTGAACGGCATAATTTGCAGTAAGAAACACCGCATTCGTGTCTCGCACCAAATTTAACGATGCGTCCGCATCCGTCGCAAAATCGCACGACATTGCAGATACTTTCAGTTGATTTACCGTCGTACGATTTTACGCTGCGATGACGCTCGAAACACTTCTTACCGAAAAATGCCCGATTACACACGTTGCATTTTATACTTTCGGACTGCT
The DNA here is from genome assembly GCF_030449975.1 of Polyergus mexicanus. Lineage (NCBI taxonomy): Eukaryota > Metazoa > Arthropoda > Insecta > Hymenoptera > Formicidae > Polyergus > Polyergus mexicanus. The sequence goes on from NW_027223620.1 coordinate 6,323, forward strand.
TACACGACGGCACAGTGAAACACCGCGGACATTTATTTGGACAGCGATGACCCGTTTTATCGTTCCGATAACCTATATTACACGGCTCGCAATAATTCCTACAACCCACAGCGGCATTTAAATTTATAATAGGGTTATAATGGCGTAAACGCTCATAATACATTATATTTAAGCGTAACGAGGGTTCACGGTCGAGAGAAGCAAGTAGCGCGATACCGTCGTACATCGGTTTCTCACCGCGCCCGAAAGTACTGAAATTATAAACTACAATTGCGATATTATCAGCTGCGAGATATCGTTGAAAGCGATCGATTTCCGGAATTCCACATCCCTCTTCAGTTATCGTAACACCAGCGTTCCTAGTTAATTGTAATGCGAACTCACGCTGAAGCGGGGAATGCGGGTGTCTTATATTATTCCATTTTTCATGTAACGCACCCGTACGTAAGTTACCGCGTTCGCAGTAAATTCGCGCTACTACGAGAGCGCGCGGAAAACATAAATTGTCGGAATTATTTATTGTTACTATTGAGCGCTTCACAACGTCTTCGTTTGTTAATTTAACACGTCCGCGACCCGAAGGAACTGTGATATTAAAAACACGAATGTTAAAGTGTTCCGCGATATCGAGTCCCCCAGCACTCTGCGCTACTGAACTCACGAGTTTCCAGATATCATCATACGATATGTCTCTAGCCAGACGAAAGGATAATCCAGCAGGGCCCTGAGATAAATTCGGAGAATGGAAAGTCATCCCCGCATAATCTCCCGGTTCGCATAAATTTAAAACATACGCGTGAATTTCGCGAAACGCATTTTCTAATGTGTGATAAATATTCGAGCCTTCGCGTATCGGTCGTATCGCGAAACTCGCTTCTCTCCCGATTATGCCGAACCTCCTAAATTGCCGCATATTTTCCGTCAATAAATCTACGTAATTAAAATTAATAACGCCGACCTCATGACGTTGCTGTTCCTCCGCCACCTCCGGCTCTTCTTCACCATCTTCGGTCTCCGACGAGGGATTACAGCGTTCTTCGCCGACGACTTCCTCTTCATTCTCATCCTCATCGGTTACTCCCTCGTTATTACAGAGTTGCGTTACTCGTTCTTCAGGAGTCGCTTCTTCATTTTGGCCACCACCACCACCTCTCTGCACTGTCGAAACAAAAGAAAAATTTAATTATAAATAAAATAAAAATTACATCTACGTTATTTTTATTCTTTTCAAAATTTTGTATCTCACCAGGTGATGCCGTGATATCAGCTTCGCTATCGTTTTCGGCAGAACGTGCTCTTCCTAAAATTTAATATTTTATCAATCAATATTGAATATAGAAACAGTATATAAAGATTAATATTTTTATTTTATTTTTATGCGAAACTTACTCAAAGTTCCTGTTTCGAGCTCTTCTTCAGCCGGACGTTTTCGAAGCTGAGAGGGAGGCTCTCGCCCATCAGTCGCAGACGTGTTGCGATCTACAAATTATGATTTTGAAAATTTTAGTTAATTCCTGTCTATCGTATTCGATTACAATACAATTGTACAATATAAATAAAAACATTTTGCTTACCGTTTAAGCGGTTTCCACGATGGTTTGATAGCAGGAAGGCTATAAGGCCGTCTGCATCCTCCTCCTCGTGGTCAAATGCCTCGCGCATTTCTATTATTTCACCCGCGATATGCAACAACTCGGCATAATTGCCAAAATAGCCTAGTCTATATAGCACAGCGAGTATAGTATTCGAACTAGCACACGCAAATGCCCGAAAAACTGAATAATTTATTTCTGCCGATTCGTCCGATAACACTGATAAATAGCGCTCGCTATTTATCGCAGGCGACAAATTCGAGCCTATAATTATGCATTTACCTAATAGCTCTTTAAGTCCAGCCATTTTTGCCACTTGCTCGCGAAATACACGATATCTCTATTTTCCACGGAACGACTCGCGTTACTTCGAATGATGTCGAACTCGAAATTACCTTTTTTACTTCGGCACGGAGAATTTATTTAAACACATATCCCCACTTTTTTCCAAAAAGGAAAAGTCTTTGAAAGATTTAAAATTTTTCCTTTCTAGGTAGTTAGATTAGATTAGTTCGAAGAAAACAAAAGAACGCCGGCAAAAGAACGTCGACAAAAAGAATCCCTGTTTTCCAAAAAGCCGATAAAGTAGACAAAAAAATATTTTATTTTTTATCACGTTACTATCTTATTTACTTACTTTTATTACTTTTGTTATAGCGATCCTAAAGTAAAAGCTTTGTAGCGATAAACGTTTTTAAAAATTTTCGTAGAAGAGACGGGATTATGTCGATTAGAAAATTATTCCTTTATAAAATTTTTACAATATAATCTCTTACAATACAATCTATAAAAATTTATTACACAGACGATAAACATTTATTTACGCTTTATAACATATTGTAAATGTATTTAGAGAAAAAAAAAGTTTAGAGAAAAATTTTTCTCTTGTAACGAATCTAATTTCTAGATGATTCTAGATGTTTTTTCGCGTAATTTTTAGTCAGTTGAACAAGATTGAACATGAAAAATCACGATTTTTCCTGTTATTTAATTGTCTATACAAACTTTTCCCCCACTTTTCTTTATATTTCGATATATAAGTAGCGCGAGAAGATGTAAATCCTTCATTCGAGTTTCCCCGTACGAAGTCTTCATTTCGGCTGCGTTACAAGAATTCGGCATTGTTTTGCCTGGTGTTCTCTCAGTTTTATTCAAAAAGTAATAACAATGGCTGCCGCGAAAGAAGTTTCCAGTGATCAAAAAAATCTAACCGATTTTGTTAAATCTACGCACGTTTGCGATATTAGCAAATCGGACAGCAAGTTCGACAACGATAGAAGAAACGAACAGCGATACTTATTACTATCGACAACGTATGCCCTTAATTCATCGTGTACTAAGAAGCTACATGTGGGCTTGCAAGCAACAAACGAAGGTTATTTCGCGCCAATTGTTAAATTAACGGGTAATTATGCGGACGGAATTTGTCTCGATGCCGTCACCTGGCAACAATTTCAGCTCAACATGGAACAGATAGGACTGTACTTGAGTGAGAATCAAAAAACCAAACCAAGTCCGATTATCATCAACAATATTTCCATCGGCTTCACCACCGCTTACGGGACGCGGGCTGTGATAGTGACTTACAAGGAAAATGTGGAACAAACCGCGAGTAATGGAGAGACGGAGGAGCAAGCGCAGCCGCCCTTGAAGAAACGAAAAACCCACAGCGTCGCTATTGTGATGCAGAAAGCAACTTTTCTCGGCATGGAAAATATTACAAGATGTGTGGATGCTCGATTGTCACAGCTAGTTTCCATCACTGACGCCGTCAACACCTGCGCCAATTACTTAACGAACGAGATAGAATTAAAACTCCCAACGACTTACATAAATCGTGAAATTATAAAACTCATGGTTAGTGATAATTTTCAAGAAATTGAACGCAATGTACAAACGCAAATAAGAGATTTAACCTTTTTAGATGTATATTTCAATATTGTATTTGAAGAATTACTTTCGCTCGGCTTTAATGAAATTGTACGTATAATTTTAAATCGTAATTGTTAATTTTATAAAAATAAAAAATAAAAAATTATTATCAATAAATATGAAATTTTTCCCACCTTAAAAATCACAGACTATATTTTTCCTTTACCTTTCTCTAATATTTCCTTTACTTTTTTACTTTGCGCATAGAACATTCTATCAAAAATAATATCAAATGTTAGTTGAACGCTAAACGAGCAACTTATTTCTAACTTAAGCGTTCACAGAGCACCGTTTATAAGCTCGTAAGCAACGGTGCTCAAAAAACGCTGAAGCGAGCGCGTTCCCGCGAATACGCTTATTAGCATCGTTCCCGCGGCTACTTATCAGCTAATCGACCGCGGTGCTTTCCGCTCGTTCACGTGCCGGGAAACGCTAGCGCGAGCATGCGGCCGCCGCGGTGGGCCTTCCGGAGCGCGGATAAGCTTATTACTCTCAACATATATCTGCATATTAAACATATTCGATGCACGTATTTTTGTTATTGTTATTAAATATTCCTGATTACTTTTTTATTTATGAGAGCGCGCGTAAACGACAAATCGTTCATTTCGCAAAATGGATGTACGGTGGAAACATCCTTGGACGTCGATCGTCTGCGGGCCTACGGGGTGTGGAAAAACAATTTTCGTGAAAACGTTTCTTCGTCATTTATCCGTCATGTCGGATGTTCGATTCGAGAGAATTTTATTTTATTACGCCGAGTGGCAAGATGCGTATCAGCGTTTACAATGCGACGCGCGTGAAAAAGAAGAAGAAGAAGAAGAGAAAAGAACACAAAAAACCGGTTACGATAATAATGCTATGATAAAATCGAAGAAAAATATCATCGAATTTCGCGAGGGGTTACCGCGTCCGGAAGATTATTCCAACGATGCGCTTTCGCCAAAATTAATAATAATCGACGATCTTATGAGGGAATCTTCGTCGTGCGACGCTATCGTAGATCTGTTTACCAAAGGAAGTCATCATAAAAATCTCAGTGTTATACTCATCTCACAAAATCTCTTTCATCAAGGGCGCGGGCAGCGTGACATATCTCTCAACGCGAATTACATAGTAGTTTTCAAAAATCCACGCGATCGCGCTCAAATACGTCATCTAGCGCGCCAGGTATATCCCGATGATCCAAAATTTATGGAAGAAGCCTACTATGACGCTACATCGAGACCTCACGGGTATTTATTGCTCGATTTGAAACAATCGACTCCAGACGAATATCGCTTTCGTACGTGTATCTTTCCCGACGATACGCTGCATTACGCTTACATTCCGCGCAGATCGAACAATAGAAGTGGGGGCGTATAAAGGTTAAAATTCCCGTTCGCAACTTGTCAGTCGTGTAATTACAGCGTAATGGTGAAAAAAGAAGATCCCGATAAAAAGCTGACGTCATCGAATAGTGCAATAAAGCATGCTAGACGGTCTATCGGAGAGAGAAACATATGTCTTTTAAAAACTTTGTGTCATTTGAAAAAAAATCAAAGAACAGCATTCTTACGTGCCGCTGACAATAAACTCATAAAGTGCATTCAAGAGTGCATTTTCAATACGTTAAAAGGTAACGTACCGCTTCGTTGTAGCGATAAAAAGCGATTAGCCAAACATAAAACGGCCCTACGGCGTGTTGCGGCAAAACAAGGTAATTGGAAGACTAAAAGAAAATTGTTAGTACAACAAGGTGGATTTTTACCCTATCTTATCGGACCTATACTAGGGGCTATATTATCTCGGATTATCGGCGAATGAAAAAGAAAAATACAATCCTATACAACCCATACATTCTAGGAAAGATAATAAAAAAAGGAAAGTGTTATCAGCTGTATTTTGAACAATGGAGAGAGCTAAGAAAATGGTTTTGATATCTACCGAAAATCTTGAGAGAATGCAGCGAATGCAACAGCAACCGGAAATGACATCTATTGCTATGACTGATAACTCGTCGAAGAAAAATACTGGAATATCAAATGCGGAAAATGTAAATAATAATAATAATTCAGTACGAACACCGGGAACAGCTTTATCGCGACTCGATGCGGAGATGTGGCGTATTCTCAACCTCACGACTCCTGTCGACGAGGACAAAAGATGGAAATTGTATAAGGAAGTATTCCAACGCTATCTTCACTTTGCTCGGGAAGCTAAAAAACGCTTACGCGAGGATGAGCAGGATAACGACGAGGACATTAATGACGAGCAGAACGAAGCCACGAATTTGGATATCGACGATAACGAATTTATGGAAACGTCAGCTTTAATTAGCAGCGACCGCGGTGACGGGAGCGCTAGTAGTAGTAGCAGTAGTTTCGGGAAAAAACGCGCGCAATCGGCTGAAATGATCAAAAAAATACTCGGTAGTGTACCGAAATCTTATCGTGACAAAGCGCGTGCGATATTAAAATACTTGATCGATATTCCGACATCTAAGATTAGCTGGGATAGACGAGGACTCGTAACTATAGACGGCGCCGTCGTAACGGGTTCGAATATCGCGGAACTTATAAACGACGCGATACGCGAGAGAAAAACATTTAAAGCAACCGGAAGAATTCAGTTTGCTCGATTACTGCACGACATAGGTACTCCTTCCAATCTCATAGGAAATAATGATTTATTATATACGTTCGTCCGATCTCATCGTATTAAAAACGTGGTTCCGCGCGGAAGTTCCACTCCGAAAACTTCGACCGAGCGTTCAAAGTCGTACAGCCGTAAGGTAGACGAAACGAGCGAAGGAGATACGCTATTTGTATCCGCCGACGAGGACGAAGACGACAAAACATTAACGAGCTACGCAGATTCTCCGACAAAGAAAAGAAAAGGATTGCTCGACTGGAGCAAACTCGAATGATGGAGCTCGAAAAATTGTATTACAATCCCTCGCACTATGCCGGCTATTCGGCGACGACCAATTTATCGCGAGCCGCTAAACCGAAATTCACACGTAACGAGGTCATCGATTGGCTTAAATCGCAAGACGCATACACGTTACATCGTCCGGTACGTCGAAAATTTCCACGCTTACATTATAACGTGACAAATATCGATGACTTATGGGAGGCCGATTTGATCGATATTCGTAATCTCAAGAGTTATAATGACGGTTATTCATATCTATTAACGGTTATCGATGTGCTTAGTAAATTCGTTTGGGTAGAGCCTTTACGCGACAAAACAGGCGCCTGCGTGGTAAAAGCCTTTAAACGCATATTCTCGAGAAACAAAGAGCGCCTACCCGTATACCTGCAGACCGACAAAGGTAAAGAATTTATTGCTCAGCAAGTACAAAATTTCTTAAAAGAAAAAGATATTCGATTTCGTGTAGCGCGTAATCCTGATATTAAAGCAGCTATAGTGGAACGCTTTAATAGAACGCTCAAGGAACGGATGTGGCGATATTTTACGCACAAAAATACGCGACGCTACATCGATGTTTTGCAGGATATCGTTCGCGCTTACAATCATACTCGGCATTCCACCATCAAAATGCAACCTGCAGTCGTTACGAGGGAAAATGCGCGAAGCGCTCGTGAAAATATGAATCGTCGTTGGAACGACAACGGCGATGGGGCGAAGAAAAAGAATCGCGGACAAAAGCCTAAATATAACGTGGGCGATTTCGTACGTGTCAGTAGAGCAAAAGTAGCCTTTGAGAAAGGATACGAGGCAAAGTGGAGCGAAGAAATATTTCGAATTCACCGTGTTCTCGAATGGAGAAAACCGCACGTATACGAATTAAGCGATTTAGCGGACGAAGTTATAGACGGAATTTTTTACGAACAAGAATTAGCATCTGTTGTTAAAAACTTGCGAGAAGAAGAATTTATCGTCGAACGTGTGATAAAAAGTAGGGGGCGTGGTAACAATAAACAATTATTAGTTAGTTGGCAAGGATATCCTTCAAAATTCGATTCTTGGATACCCGCTTCGAGTTTAAAATCTTTGAATCAAAAATGAGGGAGGAAGGATTTTATATGATTCTCCCTAGTAATAGCAGTATGCGTTTTTTTCCGGAGAATAAAACCACATGTTTCACTACCGAATTGCCTCAACGTATAGACTTGCAAGGACGTTGGGAAGTAGCGCTCACGGAGATTCAATTT